>NW_026587556.1:858924-891377 GCF_907164565.1 Psammomys obesus
CTTTCTTTCTTTCTTTCTTTCTTTCTTTCTTTCTTTCTTTCTTTCTTTCATGGTGGGGACCAAACCTACTGCCTCATGCATGCTAGGTGAGTGCCCCCTGGCTGAACTGCATCCCTTGCTTTGTGGTCCATTTGTGAGTGATCTGTCTGTCTGTGCCTCCCCAGCACTCGGGTTCCAAGTGCTTACCACCACACTAGAGTTTTCGTGACTTTTAGAATTGCAGGCTTTTCCTGCTGTAATTCTAACATCTTTTAGGACCAGAGATGATGAAGATGTTTCAAAGGAAGAAAAAGAAGCCGAGTCCACTCCTGAGTACAGCGGCGTGTTAGATGTTGTTGATTCTAGCCAACACCCTGCTTACTGCACATTTCACGGAGGACATTTTCACATGGGCACACTCTCTCTCAAGTTCATCTGCAATAGACCGTTAAGTGTCTACAGACATGCCTTTGTGCATTTACAAAGCCAGCATTGTTGAGTTTGGCTAATGAGGCTGGCTCATGTATTTGAAGAAGTTATTTTCAAACCATTGAAGGGACCCAGCTTCTTCCTCCACGAGATCCATGTTAAGGCATGCCTATGGCTGAGTGGGGATACCACCCTTGTCTGAGTGACCCACATTTTCTCATCACTACTTCCTCAGAACAGTTGCTTGATTTCAGAACAATGAACTTACTTTCGCCTCCTACCAAAAAGTGTTAATCTCCTGATGTCAGAGACCCAGTCTCTGAAGATGGCATCACATTTGAACTTGGGACAGGTTGGAAACAATTTAGAGGGTGAAGGGCTGAAATGGGAGATATTTTTGTGTATGGCAAATTTTTTTAAAGTGGAAACTTTTTAGGTATTTTGATAAGCTTTTTTTGTTGTTTGTTCATAGGTATGAGCATAAAGCTTTAAGCACATTTCAATCTGGTAAAATATATTTCTTAAAAGAAACTATATTTTCTCCCTTTTGTTAAAAATAGATTCTTTTCTCATACAATATGTCTTGATTATAGTTCCCCTCCCTTTATTCTTTCCAGTTCCTCCACCAGCCCTCCCATCCATATCTACTCTCTTTCTGTCTCTTATTAGATAAAAACAGGCTTCTAAGAGATAACCAACATGACAAAATGATAAGATAAAAACCATCATATCAAAGTTGGACAAGGCAAACCAAGAGAAGGAAAAGAGCTCCAATAAAAGACACAAGAATCAGAGACCCCCTTGCTTACATACTCAGGAGTCCCAGAAAACTACGAACCTGAAAGCTCTAATATATACACAGAGGATCTGGTATAGACCAGTGTAGGCATCTGGGCTGGCTGCTTCAGTCTCTATGAGTTCACATGTGCCCTGCTCAGTTGATTTAGAGGGCCCTGTTTCCCTGGGGATCTCCATTCCCTCTGGCTGTTGCACACTCTTTCTGCCTCTTCTCTTGGGATTCCCTGAGCTCTGAGGGAAGGGATTTGATGGAGGCTTCCCATCTAGAGCTGCATGTTCCAAGGTTTTTTCTCTCTGCGTAATGTCTGGCTGTGGGCTCTGTATCATTAAAGAGTCATCTTATTGTTTTGTTTTTAGAACAGTAGTATTTGGTTTTATCCTAAATCTCTGGTTCTTAGTTACTGAAGCAGTGTCAGATAAGAGTTTTATCTCGTGGAGTGGGCCTTAAGTCAAATCAGACATTGGTTGGTTATTCTCACAAATTCTGAGCCATCATTTTCCTAGCATGTTTTGCAGGCAGGACAGTCAATGTGGTGAGACAGTATCTGTCTGCCCTCCTGTCAAGTCATACAATCTTGGTCTATGGCAGAATCTTGTTTTTTTGGTTTTTTTTGTATAAAGAAAGGAACTTCCTCAATGTCACTCTCTCGCTCTCTTTTTAAACTTGAGGACTAAGAGTGTTTGGTGATATTGCCTCAAATCCAAAACTTAGCTCGTATTTTTCATATTGTAATAATAAATTAAGTGAAAATAGCTAGGAATTATGAAAATTAAACTTTTCCATTGTAATGTAGGCTGTAATTCACAGAATAACCAATAATTACAGAACGTTTCACATGGAACATCCCATTACCACTGCTATGTTTGCGCATTTTCCTAAAGGTGTTCATGCACATGTGGAGGAGTTCATACAGCGTTATGCTTATCCATTTAACAATACTATGCATTAACCTGTCACAGTGTAAAGAGGGCCTGACCGAGCATGATTATAGAAGAATGCAAAACACTGTTTCAGGCTCAGTTCATACAGGGAAGCTGTTTCTTTTATGCAGAAAAGATTAAACAGGGATCAGGTCAGTTAAGTGATTAACAAATACACCAGTAGAGAGTAGAAGCTTGAAGTGTTTATATTGAACTTTTTGTCTCCTTGTTCTTAAGAGTATTTAAATTTTGTCTAGGTATATGAAATAATTGTGGATTGGGTACTTGTGAGAACACCTGAGAATGTAGATGCCAGAATTTCCTAGAGCTCCTAACCTCTCTGTTCTACCAAAATATAACAGGAGTTCGGGTGACTGTATATTAATGAAAACAGCCAAGGTTCTGTCCAGAGTTTGAGGTCATTTGAGCTCATGTCACCAAGTGGACAGCAGGTGTGGTGGTCAGCATCAACTGTCAACTTGAGAGGGTATAGAATAACCCAGAAGGTGGGCCACTGGACATCCCATAAAATATTATCTTAATGTTAAGTCCACATCTTAATTGTGGACTGGGCTATTTTCCAGGCAGGCAGTTCTAGACTGTGGTAGTGCAGAGAGGGCAATGAAAGCATCCACCGTGCTATCCTCATCATGGATGGATGAACTAGAATTCCCAACAGAAGCTGTGTCTACAGTTTGACTGATTAACATTCAGTGACCATGGAGAGGTTGGAATGTTGCAGGTCCAGAGCCTGATTACAATGTCTTTTGGGCTATCTTTGCCCTGCTAAGGAGACATTCCTTGTTCATCTCCCTGTCAAACTTAACATCCTGATAAATAGATAAAAACAGTTGGAACATATTAACCTAACAGACTCCGATCAGATAGCATGTGAAGTCTCTCTGCCTGGCTGTATCCCACCTCCATGATGTTTCCACCAATGTATTTTAAAAAGACCTTGATTTTCCATAAAAATGTTTCCACACGGGAACTTGGAATCCAGGCTAAACTAATTCTGTGTCCCCAAGCTATAGCCACTCAAATTTGACTCCTGAATTAACTATCATTCCTGCTGAGACGAGAAATGTACTTTGCACTGATAGCAGATGCAATACGGGCAGAGGCTTCAAGCTCCTCCTGCCTTGACTTTCCTGCCATGATAGATTGTGCCCTTGAGCATAGGTTCTGCGAGCCGGAATAAACCCGTAAGGAAAAGAGGCTAGGACAGCAGGCTCTGAGGCAGCCCTGGCCTCTCCCAGTCACGTCCACACTCTCACTTTTCAGTGTTGCCCCTGCAAGATGTTCTGAGCAACTCTCTCGGCTCACAGAAGAAACTGAAGGCTAACCTGAACCTACAGACATTTGTCAACCATTTTTCTCACCTTGGCTTTGCAGAACTACATTCAATTAAACTGAAAGCTGATTTCCAGCTCTATCTGAGACATTAGCAACCACATTGAGTTAACGATCTCAACTGTCTAGAAAATTCACCATTTGCGATTACAGTAGGTACTAACTCATCAGTTTGGGGTCAGCCTGTCTTCTCTCTCACAGTGTGATATCATTTGTTTTATTGACGCATACCTTTCTCAGAAAACAATTTAAATTAACATCACTCATTGAGAAAACCATGAAGCAGGGGAAAATTACAAATGCATACTAAGATATGTTTCTGTTATTTCTCTGAGAATTTCAGAGGTATATATAATGTACTTTGATCATTTTTCACACTCTTACTCTTTCCTCTACCTCTTCTCAGATCCACCCCCACCACCGTGGCCAACTTGAAAAAAAACAAACAAGAAAAATAGAAACAACAAAAACATACCAAGTCCAATTTTGTGTTTCTCATGTACTCATAGGAATGGGGTAGTCTATCAGCGCATAGCTCACAGTCCACTTAGCAGGGGCCAAATCCTTAAAGAAAACCCAGCTAACTCCCCAGTAAGGGCGGGAATTCATGAGCTGCTCCCCACTTTGTGACGCACTGCTGACTCTCCTGATCATTTGCAAACAACCACAGCTGCCAAAAGTTCCGTAGAGCGGACTTCGTTGCATCTTGAAGGCACTGAGGTCTCACTTGGGTCCTCTCTGTCCTCTGGCTGCAAACTTTCCACCTCCTTTTCTGCGCTGGTCCCTGAGCCTTGGAGAGGGCAAGGGTATGGATGCTGTGTCTGTGCCGGGACACTCCATCGACTCGGACGCTTACTCCCTGCGCTTTGACCAGAGCTTCCGTCCTCTGCATAAAGAAGCTTCTCTGATGAATCTGAGAGCTTCACAGGCCTATGTGCAAACCCAAAACTTGGTAACTATGTCATAGCACTTTACTTTCATTTTAAGCAATTCAGATACTTCAGAGCAGGGTCTGGTGAAAAGGCTTTTATGAAATTCCAGTGTAGGAATGTGTGAGAGGTTCTAAACCAACTAGCTGCTCACTTTTCCTTTTTTATTATTAATTTATTTTTTTATTAATTACAGTTTATTCACTTTATATCCCCCCTGTAGCCCCCTCCCTCATCCCCTCCCAACCCCAACCTCCCTCATCTCCACCCATGCTCCTCCCCCAGTCCTCCTCCCTTTCCATCTGACCCTAGCCTATCAGGTCTCATCAGGACTGGCTGCATTGTCTTCCTCTATGGCCTGGTAAGGCTGCTCCCTCCTCAGGGGGAGGTGATCAAAGAGCAGACCAATCAGTTCATATCAGAGACAGCCCCTGTTTCCTTTACGAGGGGACCCACTTGGAGACCGAGCTGCCATGGACCACATCTGTGTAGGGATTCTAGGTTATATCCATGCATGGTCCTTGGTTGGAGTATCAGTCTCAGAAAAGACCCCTGTGCCCAGATTGTTTTTCGCTCTCTCCTTGCATATCAAAATGACCCTGTGATTTTTTTTTTTAAGACAGGGTCTTTCTACATAGTCCTGGCTGTCCTGAAACTCACTATGTAAACCAATGGCATCAAAATCAGAGAGATTCACCTGCCTTTGCCTTTGATGTGCACTATGCCTGCTTTGCTCATCTTTCCTAAGGAGAACTCAGTGATCTGCTCTGCAGCCTGAGTCCCTAATGGTTCAGATATCTACTCTGTGAAGGGCTTTCTGAGACAGATAATAGACTTCTGGCGTCCCCGCTCACTGTACAGACAGGATTAATGCTACAAGTCAGGCAGAATGCCGCAGCCGTGACGCTGTTTACCGGCAGCACGGCAACCCTGCTCCAGCCCTGTGTTTCCCGGGGAAACTGAAAAGCCACTTAATGGGCCTGACTGATGTGAGGAGTATCAGAGACTGATCCCCAGACTGCTCTCTGAGGAGATGTCAGTTACCTGCTACGCTCAGGGATACAGACACCCAGGACAGGAGGTGAAATGCCCTGGGTACAAGAGTGATTTTAGACATAAAGTAAGAAGAAGCGGGGAAGAGGCAGCAGAGAAGATTGAGTAGAGAAACTGAGGTGAGAAAAAAAAATCAATAATCAATACCAAGGTTCAAATCAGTGTGGTATTAAATACCAGGACATGGGAAATGGAAGGGTCAGGAGTTTAAGGTATTCCTCAGCTACATCATGAGTTCCAAGTTAGCCTGGGCTACTTGAAACCCTGTCTTAAAAACCATAATGGGGCCTGTAGAGATGCCTTAGTGGTTAAGAGCATTTGTTCTTGTAGAAGATAACTCCAGTTATAGGGGATCTGACACCCTCCTCTGACCTCGTGGGTACCGTGCACACACACACACACACACACACACGTACACGGACATGTATGCAGGAAAAAACAAGCCTATATATAAACATAAGTAAAAATTAAAAAATCATACAGAGCGCCTTCTATTAGAAAGTTCAAAAGCAGGAGAACATATGGTCATTTTATATTTCAATGAGACTATTCCAAGGGTACTACTGACTTAAGGTGACCAGGCCCTAGGCAGACATCACGGAAACCCTACCAACTCCATGTAGTTTTACAATATGGTAGAGGATTGCATTTTCCCACCATGGAAACATGTATTTCTATCATTCAACCTTTCCCACAGCCTAATTAGAGCATTGAGCTGTTGCCACAGGGGCCTGAAACTTCATCCTGATGCTATAACTTATAGATTTCCCATGCAAAGGGAATTTTAGTATCTATCAGGTTTGATTTTCACAGGTACTAGGTCAGCTATTTGAGGACCATGTCAACCGTATTCCTGAAATATGTGAACGCTTACACATGATACAGGAAAGTGACTTTGCTGGACTGACAGTTCTCTAATGCCATCAGCTCAAAGCCAGCCTGAGCTACATGGTGAGGTCCTGGTGAGACTGGGTGATACAGGCTGTCCCCATCTAAAACAAAACAAAGGAAACAAATACATTCAGTTAAGTTGCGAGATACAAAGATCATTATGGAAAACCAGTTGCGTTCTATTCACAAATCATGGCCTAACTGAAAAAAGAAACCAAGAAAACAATCTAATTTATGGTAGCTTTATTTAAACAAAATATAATAATTGGCAGTCAGTTTAGCCAACGATCAGGAGAGTGAAACATTAGCACTGGAAGACACTGATGGAAGATACTGAGCAAGACACAAATAAATGGGAAAATGGTGCGTGCTCATGAGTCGGAAGAAGCAATATTGTCCAGTTGTGTATCTGAGGAGAGTATGGCCCATGCAAGGTGCTCAGCAATTAGGATGCCCGCACAAGAATTGTCTTTTGAATATACTCAGTTTATTCACACACACAAATTCCTTCTAATACAACGCTAATATAAAAGATAATATAAAACATCTTCACCAAACATGGGGCAGTTGTTGGGGAGAAAATGCTTCTTTATGGTTCCACTGGGGAATCCTCTTGGTGAAGATGCTTAGAAAGTCGGCAGGTCCCACCCGCGTCCTCTGTGAAGTCTTTTAGCTGTGGCACACTAGAAGGATGTCACTAATGGAGGTCCAGGGAGTCCTTGAGAGCATAGGCTGGAGACCAGACATGTGTGAGCCCTGTGGCAGTGCCGGAAGTTTAACCGGCGTTCACTGAAGCCAGGGCCACGCCCTGATGGCTATCAACACAGAAGCGAGGGAAGTCACGTCTGAGGAACCTGGCAGTGGGATCCTAGAGATCACTTCCAACTTTCTGATTTTTGTATCATTTCAATGGGCAGTAGCTTTGCACTGTTAGGGCTCACAGATCCCTGATGGTTACTGCCATATCTACTCCCCCTTGGGGTTAGCTCATTAGCATACCGAGGCCCGTCCTGGACTAGACTCCTATTTGAGCTGCCCGGGGTTCACTTCTGAGGCCCAGCTCTTCTTAGAGCTGCCCCGAGGCAAGCTCAGGCATCATATTTCAAGTCACATAAAACCGTTATGTTCCTAACGGTATCTCACACAAAACCTAGTGGTGTGGCTAGTTTTTATGTCAACCTGATACAGGCTAGAGACCTTTGGGAAGAGGGAACCTTAGCTGAGAAATACCCTCAACCAGATTGGCCTGTGGGTAGGCCTGTGGCCCGTTTTCTTGACTGATGATTGATGTGTGGGTGGGCTCATTCCATAGAGATCAGTGCCAACCCCGGGGGCATGGTCCTGGTTGGTATAAAAAAACAGGCTAAGAGAGGCCAGTCTCCCGAAAGTCCCCGGGGTGATGGTGAGTCAGTTGCAGGGCATCCTGCCTAGGAGCAGGTGGCCTGAGAAGGTGTCTGAGGCCTGCAAGCATGGAGGCTGAAGCAGCCCAGAGGCAGCCCAGGTTGAGACTGAACAGTGCAGACAGTGGAGTTCAAGGCCAAGGAAGATGTATCAGTGGGGTCCTACGGAGTGAGGTGGAGGAGAACCAGGGGAAGAGGACTGTCCTCCAGAACTACTTCAGGAAGAAGAGGGATGAAGTCCTAGATAACCTTTTGGCCTTCATATGTGACATCCAGCCAGAAATCCATGAAAACTACTGCACAAATACACAGCAGTGGGAGCCCCTGCTCTGTGTCTCAGCATGGGAGATGTCCTTATGAAATAGGGAGCCTCCACGGACCCGAGTCTGTTCTGGAAGGCATTAAATCACTTCTCCCTGCCATTGCATAGTTTGGTATTTACCTGAAGTTTCATACTTTTACCTTCTGTATCTTTAAAGAGTACATGCCAAGTGTTTTTCTATATGTTGTTTCATATAAACAACAGGTATCAGTGCTGGCTTTTCCTTTCTTAGTCTAAAAGAAAAACAAACAAACAAACAAACAAACAAACAACAATTCTTTGAAGAAAGAAAGGGAGTCAATTGTTCCCTTGCACTTTCTTAAAAGCTGGGAGCTTCATCTATGAAAAAGTAGTAAATAGTTACTTGTAACTGGTGTGAAGCAGCAGCCAGCCTTACAGTAATCTATTCTGGCTAATTCAGAAAAGTGAATATGCTTGCTTGGGCTGCTATTAGTGTACCTTAAGTCAAATCACTGGGTGCTAGGACTCAAAAACTTGTTACATGGTATTTAGTGTGCTTACAATCATTTAAAAGTAAAACTGTCTTGCCTTTCAAAAAAATAAGGAGGATAAAAAGAAGAAGGAAGAGAAGAAAGATAAAGAAGAAAAAAAGGAAGGAAGTGAGAAAGAAAGAGAAAAAAGAGAGAAAGAAAGAGAGAAAGAAAGAAAGAAAGAAAAGAACAAGGTTAGATAAGCCAGTAAGCAGCACTCCTCCATGGCCTCTGTATCCAGCTCTGGCCTCCAGTTTGCTGCCCTGTTTGATTTCCTGCCTTACCTGTCCTTGGTGATGGACTGTGATGTAGAATTTTAAGCTGAAATAGACCCTTTCCTCCTCAAGTTAATTTTCATCATGGTGTTTTATCACAGCCGCAGAAACCTGACTAAGACACCTGTCTAAGAGGTAGTGTGGTCTCTGCCACAATCCAGAGGCATTATTCACAGAAATAGGACCAAAACATGAAGGGAAACATCAAAGGCTCCCAATAGCCAAGACACCCATGAGAAAGAAAACAAGACTGGAGGTGTCACACTTCCTGACTTCCTAAAGCTATTTTACAAAACTCTAGTCATCAAAACAATATACCACAGGTCAATACACAGCTCCATGACTACATTTCGCAGTGGAACATAATAGTTCCAGGTGATATTAAAAGTGTTTGAACACACATGACAGAGAGAGATGAGAGGGCTGAAAGTAGAGGGAAAATAGGGACAGGAAGGACAGTGGTCACCAGAAGTGGCAGGTGGAGGTGTTGAGGAAATGCACAGGGGATATAAAGCAGCAAGCATGTAAGGATAAACATGTTTAGAGACCTAATGTGATGCATGAAGACTACAGGTGATCAAATTTTACTTCATTTAGTTTTCTTACAAAATGAGCTGATACTAGCTGTTCCTGCTATATCATCATCATCATCATCATCACCACCACCGTCACCACCATCATCACCATCAACATCACCATCATCACCCTCACCACCACCACAATCAGCAGCAGCAACAGTGGTGTCTGTGTGATGATGACTATGTTCATGTGATTCACTAGCGCCAGCTTCTAGCCATGTATACTATATATCTTGCAATATCATGCAGTCTCATTTAAAGATAGACAGTAAAATTCAGTTTCCTTTTCTTTTAAAAAGGAAACACATTTAAGGTCTTACATGTCCAACTTTGCTAATCCCCGGGTTTCAACAAGCCACGGAAGAGTGTGCTAAATGCACACCACGCAGAGCTAAGCATGGCGTTACAGAATCGGCATTACTCTGTCGCTTATAAAACGTACCTGTGTTAAACAGAGCTTAAAAACGTCGTCCATTGTGAGTGCATTAGATAGCTCGATAAACCACTTCTAGACTAGAGACGTGGAATTCAAATGCGTGTCTCAGACACAACTCTCCACAGCTCAACAGCGTGTCTCAAAGCGGCAAGTTTATGCTCAACCCCTCCTGCCCTGAACTGCCCAGCAAAGTCTAAATACACACCACTGCAGTGCTTTCCGGGGAGTGGGCAGAAGGCTCCATCTCTCTCCCACCTGACTCCGTTACACACAAAAATTAGTCTCAGAGAGTGTTAAGTACAGACCACAGTGCCAAATAGTGCTCTGCTATACGTTACCTGCTCAGCTGCTAACACGCCTCGCTTCTGTAGCAGTTCGAACATGGATTATGAAGAGCTGTTTGCAATGCAGTGTTTCAATCAACTGAATGTGCCACTATGTGCATTCAGCCAACTAACAAGATTGCTGGCAGAATTAAGAGATGCGTACAGAAAAACCCGTGACACCTACTCTACATTACTGAGCTCAGGATGCTCACGTCCCTGCTTCTTTACATTGCTAATCGGGAGTCTGGGGAGACAGCTCAGTCTGTAAAGTACTTGGCCAGGTGAACAAGAGGGCAACAAGAGGGACGACAACGCCCGTGTAAAAAGTCAGGTGCAGTGGCTTATACCTGTAATGCCAGGGCCCGGGAGGCAGAGACAGGAGGACCCCTAGTGCCTGCTGGCCAGTCAGTCTCTCCAAACTGGCAAACTACAGGTTCAATACAGATGGGCCAAGCTAGCCACGAGGTGACAGGACACCAAGGCCACCTTTGGACGGCCTCCGAATAACAGGGCACATGACGAAGAAAGAAGTCTCATGTTGACCTTTGGCCTGTTTAATCCTTACAGCTTCACTTATTTCTCTATTCATTAGGAGCTAATGTGGCTCAGATGTGTCCACTGTCCCCTGTGCCCTTATGATGTGGCCTGTCCACAGGGCCATGTCAGCCCCCAAGCCTCCTGCTCGCTTTTGCTCTGATTTGAGGAGCCTGAGTCTTTCTTTAAAAGCATTCTCACCAAGGTGCGATCTGTGCACAGAGGGCTGTCGGAACAACTGGCAGTTTTCTGCACATCACTTGAACACCCACCCATGACAAAGCCATGATTGTAATGAAAGGGGAATGCACACCCCTCAAGCCTTACCTGGTGTTCTAGTTTGTTTCTCTGCTGCTGTGATAACACACCATCGACCGAAAGCAAGTTGGGGGTAGGAAGGGACTATTTCACTTCACAGGCCACAGTCCATCAATGAGAGGTGACGCACAAGAAGGAAGTCAAGGCAGACGCTTGAAGCAGACGCAGAGAGACCAACACTGTTTACTGGCTTGCTTTTTCTGGCTTGCTCAGCTATTTTCCTTATATAGCCCAGGCACACCTTCCTAGGAATGGCACTGCCCACAGTGGGCTGAGCACTACTACATTAATTAGCAATTAAGAAACATGCAAAAGGCATGCTCACATGCCACTCTCATCGTGGACACTTTTCTGGTGAAGCTCACTCTTCCCAGGTGACTCTAGGTTTGTGTCACATTGACAGTGGAAGAGAACTATGACACCTGTTTCTTCCCCACCGCTCCTACAAGCTGTTGCTAAAGAACAGATGCATTTTCTAGAATCTGATGTAAACATGCTCATAGTCCATGGGAGAGGTATCGACACTATTGTCTTTCATTTTGTCTTGCTCTGGTTTCTCTCACTCAACATAAACTGCTGTAAGAGTCTATTCTGTGTCAGTGGGTGTATCAGCAAATGTCTTTTTTTGCTGACTTGCGTTGCATGGTGAAGAGAGACAATTCTCCTGGGGATGGCATTTGGATATTTCTGGTTTGAGATGATTGTGAATACAGCTATGTAAGGCTATGTAGCCTGTCTGCCTTCCTTCCTCGTGTTGTGTTTCGAGGGTTACATGGTAGGCACATGGAGGGGCTGAGGATATAGCTCAGTTAACAGCATGCTCACCTCGTATGCACAAACCCCTGGGTTTTATTTCCAGCCCCTCATAAACTGGGTATCATTCTAGAACTCTGTGTAGGGAGGTTTGACAGTCAAACAAGTAGGGCTGTCTCTGAGTACTGAAACACCGAGGAATACCCCACAAGGGCCTTCCATGTTCCTTACAGCCTATACTGAAAGAAGCACTTGCTGAAATTCTAACTGGGGGCTGGTGGATGGATCAGAGGCTAAGAGGACTGCCTGAGGACCTTCATTCAGTTCCCAGCACCCACACGACAGCTCACAACTGTCTGTAACTCCAGTCAGTCCCAGGGAATCTGACAGCCTCTTCTGGCCTCTGTGGGTACCAGGCGTACATATGGCACACAGATGTACATGCATGCAAAACACCCACACACATAAAAATAAGTGAAATATTAAAATAGAAAAGAAACTGTCCAAAATGGTACAGGCCCATTGCGGTTCCGATGGACCTTCTGCATGGGCCTTCAGAGCCCGGAGGCCTTGAGGGGAACTGTCCAGAGGCAGACACCCTGAGAATGAAGAGTGGACGTGAACTAGAATTGGATTTTAGCATTCAGAGAGTGGAAGAATGTGGAGAGATGTGAGTGTAAGCAGGTTTAGCCCTGAACAAGTATAAAAATAGAGGCATGAACCCACTTTCCATAGCTGAGCATTCCCAGTGTATACATACATAAATAAGTAAAAAAAAAAAAAAACTTTAGAAATTCAGGAAAATTTTCAGATTTTATTTTTATTTATGTTTACATGTGTAAGTCTGAGTGTATGTTTGTGCATGTGTGTGCAGTGCCTGAGGAGCCCAGAAGAGGGCACTGGATTCCCCCAGAGCTGGAGTTAGAGTTCGTTGTGAGCCTCCCTCTGCAAGAGCAACAATTACTCTTAACCACTGGGGCATCTCTCCAGCCCCTTTACTTACATTTTAATTTACTTACTTATATGTGTGTGTGTGCGCGCATGTGCGCGTGTGTGCGAGTGCACGCATGCCACAGTACTGTGTAGTGATGAGAAGACAACTTGTGGGACCTGGTCCTGTCCTTCCCTAGTGTGTGTCCCAGGGAGTGAATTCAAGCCATCAGGCTTGGTGGCAGCGCCTTCACCTCCTGGGCCGTCTCATTGGTACCTCTTTTACTTTCCTGGTATTGTTCTTTGGTTTCAGCAATTATCGGTGTCCAGGAAGTGCCATGACCTATCTTTTTCTTTTCTGTGATTTTAGTGTCGTGTTCAAGAAACCACCACCAAGTCCAAGGCCAGTGAATACATGGAAAGATCCTGACTATCACAACCGCCACTCAACTGAAAATAAAACTCTCAACGGCCTATGAAGCCATACTCCCTAGGGCGTCTGTTAGTCACAAGGAGGAAACAGCCAGGGCTGTCAAGAGTGTGGAGAACCTGGAACTCCAAGCTTTGCTGCTGGGGAGGTAAAGCTGTACCATGTGAGTATATTTAGCTGACTTACATTGAACCATAATCTCAGAAGAGTTGAAATCATAACTTTTTGTGATTTTAATTTAACTGTAATTTTTTTTTTAAATCTGAAGAAGAGATTTACACGTTATATATTTTACCACAGTAGGAAATGATTTGAGTGCTAAATTCTTATATATGGTGATTTCTCTATCACCCCAAAACCCTGTTCATGGGTTGTCCCGTCATAGTTCCAAAGTGTGGTGACTCTTCTTGCCCAGAGTGACAAGCACTCTTCATTCATGCTCACACTCTATACCTCAACTTCTCTTCACCCTTCACAGCCTCACCCACTCTTTCATCATCCCGTGCCTCCACCCAACACAGCCACCGTCACTCACGGAACTGGTATCCATCTGTCCTTCCCTCTCTCCCTGCCGTGCAGTTGGGATCATGTGGGAGGTAGCCTCTTTAGATTGGCTTCTTTTCCTTAGCAATGTATATATATTCATCCCCCTCTTTCCTCCCTCCCTCCCTTCCTTCCCTTTTCCGTTCCTCCTTTCTTCCCCATCCCTTTTTCCTTCTTATGTGCTGGGGATTGAACCCAGGGCTTTGTGCATGCAGACAGTATTCTGCTACGTACATCACTAGCCCTCTTCACTGTCTTTGCACGGCCTCAGAGCGCAGGCCCCTGTTATCTCCCTAACTGGGTTACTTTACCTCTAAACCTCAGGTGGCCATTGTGAAAGCCACATCCTGAACTGCTGATTGCGGTTGGCAAGCTGCCATTTGCTTGTTGTTCCTTTGTTTGGCTTGAACTTCTATCAGTTATTTAAAGGCCTAGGTATAGAATTGTCTCATCTGTAAGACTATATTTAGCAAACTGTCTTCCAAAGAGACCGTATCATTACACATTCCATCAGCAATGAATCAACGGAGAAGCAATCCTGCTGTAATTCTCTGTCTGTCTCTGGATTTTAACAACTAACAGGCCCTGTTTTTCTTTGTCACCATGATGACTTTTGGGCACTTTGTAGGCTTCTTCTGTCATCTATGTGTCTTCATTGTTAGAGTGTCTATTTCAATGGTTCTCAACTTTCTTAATTGCCATGACCCTTTAATAAACACAGTTCCTCAGTTATGGTGACCCCCAACCATAAAGTTATTTTCATTGCTACTTCGTAACTGTAATTTTGCTACTATTATGAATCACAATGTAAATATCTGTGATTTCTGATGGTCTTAAGCAAACGCTGTGAAAGGGTCATTTGTCCCCAAGAAGGATCGTGACCCACAAGTTGAGAACTACTGGTCTATTTAGACCTTTATGAACTGGTTTCTGGGTCCTGGGGGTTGAACCCAGAGCTCTGGGCTTGCTAAGAACCTCCACATCACACAGCCACATACCTTACCACACCTTGTTGTCTTGGCTGTCTGGGAACCCATGATACTTTTGCCCTAGCTTCTAGAGGGCCAAGATCACATACCTGAGCCACCATCTCACTCAGCCCTCCTTCATCTTTAAATACGTTTTGTGTCTTCTTTTGCCGAATTTTGGAGTTAATGTGTATATTTTATATACTTTAAAAAAAATACGTTTTTCAATTTTTTTCCTGGTCGGTGGCTCATTCTTTTGATCTCCTAACAGCATCTTTTACAGAGTAAGACACTTTACATTTGGTTTAATCTAGAGCTCAGACATCCTGTGTTGCTGCCTCCACCTCTCACATGCCACAAGGGTGCTTTATAACAGGCTGGGGAATCGAACTCAGGGCTCTGTACATGACAGGAAAGCATTCTACTGGCCGTGTCACATCCCCAGGCCAACATTTCACGCTCTGGTAAAGTCGGCTTCAATTTGTTTCCACGGAGCAGCTTTTGGCATCGCATTTAAAAATACTGCATGTATGTAGATTTTCTTCTGTGTCTTATCTCTATAATGTTTTCAAGTCTACCCATTACTTTTTTTTTTTTTTATAAAAACAGACTATAACTTTAATGAAGATGTTACATTATTAGGACTCTGTATGCCACAAAAGTAATTTTTTTCTTTTTTTAATTTATTCTTTATTAATTACACTTTATTCACTTTGTATCCCCTCTGTGGTTCCCTCCTTCCTCCCGTCCGAATCTCTCCCTTCCTTCACCCTCTGCATGCATGCCCCTCCCCAAGTCCACTGATAGGGGAGGTCTTCTTTTCCTTCCTTCTGATCCTAGTCAATTAGGTCTCATCAGGAGTGGCTGCATTGTCTTCTTCTGTGGCCTGGTAATGCTGTGCCCCCTCAGGGGGAGGTAATTAAAGAGCAGGCCAATCAGTTCATGTCAGAAGCAGTCCCTGTTCCCATTACTATGGAACCCACTTGGACACTAAACTGCCATGGGCTACATCTGTGCAAGGGGTCTTAGGTTATCTCCATGCATGGTCCTTGGTTGGAGTATCAGTCTCAGGAAAGACCCCTGTGCTCAGATTTTTCGGTTCTGTTGCTCTCCTTGTGGAGTTCCTGTCCTCTCCAGATCTTACTGTTTCCCACTTCTTTCCTAAGATTCCCTGCACTCTGCCCAACAATTACTTTCAGGAAAAAAGTTTTAGAAAAGTTATGAGGCTCCTCCCTTTGCTTATTTTCTTATAGTTTTGTTGTTTCTGTTTGCGGAGCAGACATTTCTGCCTGTTGAGTGGCCCTTGTCTCTTTGGCAAAACTAGTTGTCTGCAGTTACACTGGTGCATTTTGGGGTCTGTTATTCATCCGTTCCCTCACCATTAGGGAACACACTCCACCACTGGAGTGTCGGGTGGTGGGTCTGGGCACGTGTGCCTGCCTGGTGTCTGTCTTCAGTTTCACATGTCTATGGTAGGGCTATAAGCTGCTGCTGTTTTTGCTGAGAATTCAGTCTGCTGAGTGTATATATCAAGTTAGAAAAAAAAAACAAAACATTATTGGGATCCAACCCCACTGAAGCCGACTGAAGAATTGTTCTGCATTCACTTCAACGCAAAGGTATGTGAAAGCGTATCTGTATCTATTTTGTTGGACTTTTATTTAAGGATTTCAACTCGAGGGCATATGCTGTTAGAGACTTCTTTATTTCTGAGCTCTAATCATTCCTATATTGTTGGTTTGTAATAAACTAATAGTTATTTTTTAAACCCATTGTTCACCTTCTTAGCTTTTAAAATTACTTCCATAGACACGGTGATAGAAGGTTCTGTTTTGCTCATTTCTCTTACAAAATGGTACAACTCCAGCGCCGAATTTCTAGATTGCCCAGCACTGCCAGGAGAGGGAGCACAGAGACCATAAAGTGAGAGAGGTCCAGGCGCGCAGCAATGGTTGCCTGGCAACGCAGGTGAACATCAGCCTTCCAGAGCCCTTCTCACAGTTTGCATCATTGGGGGTTGTGTTCACTGGAGGATCAGACTTTGTTCTCCTCATGAACGACTTGGGGAGATGCCGCCAATGCCTTAGGATACCTGGAGGCTGCGAGAGGAAGATGAGGTACGAGGGTGGGAGGAGAAGCCTTTCAGCTCCTAGTCCACGGGCTGGCCTGGGAAGCCCGCACGCGTTTTCTTCTGTACTGTTTCTGGTAAGACTGATTTCGTCCAGACCTTGTGAACGTTAGTCATCCCAGCAAGTCAAAGTTTATTTGTGTGTTTATTTACTTACTTTCCAATTCAACTTTGTTTCTAGAGAGAAATCCCAACACGGAGAAAGGTGGAGTTTTGAGATGCAACGTTAGGATAGTTCCCGAAGTTGGGAAAGCACAATTTTCAGCGTCGCACTGGAGTGCAAGCAAAAATCGAAGGGTACCCCGTGAATCTGCTCTTTTTTGAATGTATGTTAGTGGTCCATTTTCTTACAGTATAAAAGTAGGTAAAAAAAAAAATCACATTTAAAAATTTTAAGAGATGACATGGTAAAACTCGATTTACCTAGGCTTATCCCAAAAGCGTATTACAATGTATTTGTGTCTTTGAAGGAAGTAAATACATTTTAACGCCTTTGTTGTTGAGGAACTCACAGTTTTGTAACGGTGTATGAAACAATCTGTTTCGCTCGCTCGCCAGTTTACACTCTGCTCTGTATGGACTTCAGTATGTCAACCTTTTACTTGTGCCACAAAGTGACAAGAGTGGTGTCTTTCACTCTGTCTAGGATTTGCACATGTTGAACGAAACGGGGTTTTGCTAAAGGTAATTTTAAACTCTGCTCTGAGCTCATGTGTTCCCGAGTCCATGTGCGCATGTGTGCTCATGCAGAGGGCGGAAGAGGACTCTGCCTTACTCCCTTGAGACAGGGTCTCTCGCCAACCCTGCATCTAGACTGGCAGCCGGTATTCCTGTGATCCTCTTGGTATTTCCTTCCCACAGCACTTGTGTAATAGGCACTTGTGGCGCCATGCCTGGCTTTTACTTGAGTACTGGGGATTGAACTCATGTCCTCACGCTTCAGCAAGAGCCATATGCCCAACCGCTCTGAGTAGTAGCTCTTTTTAAAATTTTTTATTTAAAAAAATTTTAAAATAAATTACGGTTTATTCACTTTGTATCCCAGCTGTAGTTCCCTCCCTCATTCCCTCCTAATCCCACCCTACCTCCCTTTTCTACACCCATGCCTCTCCCCAAGTCCACTGATAGGGGAAGTCCTCCTCCCCTTCCATCTGACCCTAGCCTATTAGGTCTCATCAGGACTGGCTGCACTGTCGTCCTCTGTAGCCTGGTAAGGCTGCTCCCCACTTAGGGGGAGGAGATCAAAGAGCCAGCCATTGAGTTCATGTCAGAGACATCTCTTGTTCCCCTTACTAGGGAACCCACTTGGACACTGAACTGCCATGGGCTACATCTGTGCAGGGGTTCTAGGTTATCTCCACGAATGGTCCTTGGTTGGAGTATGAGTCTCAGTAAAGACCCCTATGCCCAGATTTTTTGGTTCTGTTGCTCTCCTTGTGGAGCTCCAGTCCCCTACAGGTCTTTCTATCTCCCTTTTTTTTCTAAGATTCCCTGCACTCTTCCCAAAGCTTGGTTATGAGTCTCAGCATCTGCTTTGATACACTGCTGGATAGAGCCTTTCAGAGGCCCTCTGTGGTAGGCTCCTATACTGTTCCCTGTTTTCTCCCTCTGAGTAGTAGCTCCTAATCATGGGCATTTGTGCTTTTTAAATTTAATGAATTAATTAATTTTGCAGCATTGGCATTCTTATCTCTCTACTTCCTGACTGTTGTGACTCCAGCTTGTGTCAAGCTGACACAGCACAGGTTCCCAGCAGACATGGACTCGGCCAGGGGAAGCAGCTAGAAGCAAGTATTTTTGAGACCCACCGCATCATGAATGGCAGTAGGGCTGCGTAAGTTGCTTGAACATGGCATCCTGCTCTCAGCCAGACGTTTATATAGCCTTTGAAAACTTCCCAGAATTCCAAATGTCACAAAAATCGAAGAAACTGTCTGCAGCTGGCAAAACCACGCCTCTGCTAGAGCACAAGGCAAATCACAGTCAGCAGCTGAGGACAGTCCAGAGCAGCCCCACATTCCTAAGCCCGGGATTAAAATGTAATCATATTAAATTTTTTTTCTCTGCTTTTAAAGAAACCAACATTACAAAATTGTCACTACACTAGTATTCCCACCCCACCAGAGCAGAGGGACCCTCCTACTGAGAAGGCCCCTGGAGAGTTTGGGGTAAAGAGGGGGAGCACCTGCTTGGCTTCTAGTTCCAGGGCTTAAAGGTAGCCGTGACCAAGCCTTAGCTCCCAGCAGACTGAGGATGCCTGGATGTAGGGCTATGGACCTCCAAGAAAGGTATCCCGTTATACCTACCAGCCACTGCCGCACTGACACAAATGCTGGAGACAGAACCAGCGTCCCTCAGACTTTGGGCTGCCAAGGAAAACTCTCTCTCTGTCTTTCTCATGCACAGCCTCTTAACTCAGCACAGCCTAGATTCAGCAATGTTCTGAACACGCCTACACTTCTGGTTGAAGCAGAATAGTTACAGAAACGAGGCTGCAATTAGTTTACTTTCCTATCCTGGTAAAACACCACGACCTACAGGCCAATCGGATGAAAGCATTTTCTCAATTCAGAGTCCTTCTTCCCAAATGACTGTAGTTTGTGTCTAGTTGAGAAGAGCACAAAGTCCAAGCCCCTCCCCCTTCCTCTCTTTCTTCCCTCCATCTCTTGCACACAAAGCCGCCTACGTCTTTTGGTGTGTGTATGCTGCTTTTTGCAGGGCAGTTTTGAAAATTTTAAATAAAATAGAGGAGCGATGAGCAAATAAGTACTTCTTTTTGGAACCCCTTGAAATTCCATGTAAGACAGTGTCTAAAATGGAGCCAGCTAGACTGTTGTACCTGAGCTAGCAGCACGCTCAGCTGTAGCCAGGGCTATGCCGGTAACCGGTAACTGCAATCAGTTCTGACGCTTGAGTATCTTCATCCCCACAAACTACTGTAGCTTTTGATTTCTTTGATTTTTCTCACCCCTGTATACACTTTGGTTTTTACTCAAGTCAACCTTCCGAATAGCAGTATCTGAGACTCTAAATAAATCTATTTTGCAGTTTATAGTCTCCGTATTGATCACTGATCTTGCTTTAAAGGAATCCTCTAAGTTTGGAAGAAAACACGTTGGGAAGATGGCTAGCTCCGCAAACTGTTGAAATGACCACGCCATTGCAGTAAATGGTTACACAGTGCCCTCTGGTGGTCACGGCTGAGAACTGCATGCATGCGTTCTAAAGGGTGCCGAGGTTCAAATTTGGCTGTTAGATTAAACCACCACATTTAAAATTAATTAATTAAAAAATAAAATCAATCAATTAACTAATTAATTAATTCACTTTACATCCAGGTCGTAGGCCCCTCCCTTCTCTCCTCCCGGTCCCACCATCCCTCAGTCTCCTCCTCAGTAAAGGGGAGCTCCCATACCAACCCACCCCAGCACACCCCAGCACATCAAGTCGCATCAGCATCAGCGCATTCTCTTTCCCTGAGGCCTGGCGAGGTAGCCCTGCCGGGGTGGGGGTGGAGTAGGGGTTGGGGAGTGGGGAAGTAATAGAAAAGCAGGCAACAGAGTCCATGTCATGCCCATTTCTGGAATGGGGTGTGAGGTGTTGATAAAGTCCTAAGATTAATGTAGAAATTGGATCTTAGATGTTGTCTATGAGAATAATCTAAGGGGTTGGGCCGGAACAGTGGCTGCTGAGAATGGAGAAGGACCCCAAGAAGCTCTCAGTTCCCAGACTCCTGATGATGGGGTCACTCGACACAGGCATTTAAATCCTGGCCAACTGTTCCCCAGTCCCCCTTCTCTGGCTCGGCTGGAGAAGGGCTGCCGTGTGAACGTAAAAGTCGGTTCTTTGCAGTGTCCATGGTTCTCCATTAAGTTGTGTCAATGTATTTTGGAATTTAAACCAAGTGGGCAAATTTCTTGAATGGAAAGCAAAATGTACCCACAGAGTGGTTAGTGGACTGTTCCTACTCAATCGAATGACCAAGAATGTCAGCCCCTTCTCCTGCACCCACTTCTGACTTCTCGTCATAGCGAAAGTGGCTCATTTTAGAGCCATATTCAGACTCTCCTCCCAGCTCCCTTGTTCCTCTGCTATCCTATGTGAATTCCAGTGTGGCTGTAGTTGTCACACAGAGTGGCAGAGCTAGTGCCACCTTAGGGGCTAGTGGCTTTGACATATAGCTCAGTGGTCGAGTGTCCACTTAGTGTGTTCAAGACCTAGGGATGGTCTTCAGCAGCGAGCATATGCACTTACTCCCCCAGACACATACACAGATACACAGATAGATACACACACACACACACACACACACACACACACACGAAAATAACCCAGGCAGAAGAAAGAAGAATCAGGTGGACAGGAATGGGAGTCACCTGTCTGCACATTTTCCCTAAGGGAGACACACACGCAGCTTCTGGGCTGTGGGAGGATGCGTCCTTCTGAGCAAACTTTTCTGATGTGTTTGTGCCATCCCACGCTATCTTCCCCTTCTGCAGCTGGAGCAACTGGAGTAACTTTTCTCTCTGCATTGTGCCATGGAGGGAACCTACCTGTCTGTCAGAGACACTCGCTTCGCCTAGGCCATCAGTGGAGAGACAATATGCCTCTGGAGTGCCAGCCCTTCCCCGGCACACACAGTCAGAGCCTGTGGGTTTGGCAGCTGGTGTTGATATAGTTAGACACTGAGGCAGGTCGGACACAGACATCGCTAATCTCAGTGATTTACTTGAACTTGGTTTTTTGTTTTCTGGATCCATCACTGCTAAGTTTTCCCAGGAAGGTGAACAAATCTCTACGTACCCACACAAGGCAACCAACAAAAGACCAAAGAAATGACACCATTCAGGTACAGCTCGGTGAGCCAATGAATTTAACTGGTGTTACCCACAAGCTCACAAGCAGCTTACAGATACACGTTGCTAGGAGTTCGAGCTGGCAAGGCCAAGTTGAGCCTGGAGGACACTGCATTCCACATTGTTCTCTGAACTAGAAAGTGGTTCAGGTGATGAGTCGTATGCGTTAGTGTTCTGTAGTTGTGTCCAAAATTCCGGAGGACACCTCCTAAGTGACAAAAGGTTTAATTTGGCCCACTATTTTACAGGATTTAGTCTGGTTGCTTTAGCAGAATGTCATGGTGGCTAGGGAATGTGGTTGCAGAGGTTCTTTATCTCATGGGGAGAAGGAAGGAGGAGGAAGAGTAGGAGTATGACCAAAAGAGGGGAAGGGAGGAGGAGGGGGGAGATGAGTGAGAGAAGAGAAGGAGAAAGGGGAGGAAGAAGAGGCAGAGAGGGAGGAGGAGAAGGGGAAGGAGGAAAAAGCAGGGATTGGGTATTGCCTTCAAAGACACATACCTAGTCACTTAAGTCTTCCAGTCAGGCCTCACTCCTCAAATTCTCAAAACCTCTCAAAGTAGCACTACAATCTGGGGACCAAGTGTTTACCACATGAGCCTGGTGGAGACATTTCATGGGTAAACCATAACACCGGTGTTCTTCCGGTCTCCACCATTTGCTTCCATGGGAAATTGTGTACTCGGCTGGATGACCATGGCTCCGCCATAGTGTGTTAGCATGTGCTAAAGGGACCCTGTTTAAAGGAGTCATGTTTCACGGGGTGTGTTGTTTTTCTTCTCGGATTGTTTCTCTATTCATTTTAAAACGTGACAGCTAGAGCGTGCTAACAGTTTAGAGATGGAATGTCCCCAACCAACTTAAAGGCTCATGTGTTGAAGGCTTGGCCCCCAGCAGGTGGATTTGTTACTGAGAGGTGTTAGGACCAAGAGGGCTCTGACCTAACCAACGGGTTAGTCTATGGATGGAGTCATCATTTGGTGGCATATTTGGGAGTTGTGATAGTCAGTGTCAACCTGACAGACTCTAGAATCACCTGGAAGGTGGGTTTGTGTATACCTGTCCAGGCAGGGCATTATCTTGATTTTATTAATTGGGGCAGAAAGACACACCCACTGGGTGTGGTACCATTCCTTGGCTAGGGTCCTGCTGTGTGTAAGTGATGAAGTAAACTGAGAAACAGCATGTATCCCTTGCTCCTTGTTCCTGACTGAGGATGCTATATGACCATCTGATTTGACTTGCCTGCTGTGGAGGACTACACCTTGAACTCTGAGGTGTTTATCCTTAAACAATTTCACACACAAATTGAACATTTTATTATACCAACAGGCAAAGAAACCAAGGCAAGAGGTGATGAAAAGTTGGGGGAACCATTTGGAGAAAATAAGTCTTTGGGTAGTGTGGTGGTTTGAATGATATTGGCCCCCATAGGCTCATGATTGAATATTTGGTCCTAAGTTGGTGGAACTGTTTAGGAAGGATTAGAAGGTGTGGCCTTGTTAATGGGGGTGTGTTACTGGGGGCAGGCTTTGAGGTTTCAAAAGCCCAGGACATTCCCAGTTAGCAAGCTCTCTCTCTCTCTCTCTCTCTCTCTCTCTCTGCCTCATGCTTGTAGACCCAGTGTAAGCTCTCATCTACCTCTTCCCATCATTGTCTGCCTGCCTGTTATCACAATCCCTGCCATGATGGCCAGGGACTCAACTCTGTGTACTGAAAATCCTAAATTAAATCCTTTCTATTGTAAGTGTTTGTCCCAGAAATAGAAAAGCACCAATAAAAGCATCCTTGGGGAGCAGATGCTTTCTCTGCCCCTCACTGCCTCCTGTCTGAGGTGAGCCTCTATGTTCTATTTTATGGATCTACCATGAAATTCTGTATCACCACACAGGGACCTGGAAGCAGTGGAGCTATCGACCACGGACAAAAACTTCTGAAAGCCATGAGCCAAAACAAATTCTTCATCTATTACACTGTTTTTCTCAGTGGTGGGAATCTGACCAAAAGTACTGGCTTCTACCTTGAACAAGATGATAAAACCTAGAGACACTTAAATAATCTATGCAGTGAAATTTTCAAGGGTTAGCATACTCAGACTATTATATGAATGATATATATATATATATATATATATATATATATATATATATATATATTTTTTTTTTTTTTTTTGGATGGAACCGTAAGTCGGGGTATGGGTTACCTGTAACCACAATGTATTTTAGTACAAATAATTAGTCTTAAAGGATAATAAGTTTATCAGGCTCAATGACTTTGACATAGTAAGAGGGATAAATTATATAGTGTTTAAACTTTCCTGCCAAAAATTATAAGCTTTATTTTAAAGATGGAAGCTTTAAATCAATTTACTGATTATTCCTAAGAAATGCAGCCATTAAGTGCTGGTATTACAGGCGTGTGAATGCCTGAACAAATATTTTTCTCTTCTTCTTCAGGTTTGTTTATTTGTTTATGTATGTATGTATGTATGTATGTATGTATGTATGTATGTATGTATGTATGTGGCATACTGCTGTTAGGACCTTTCTCTGGCTTCCTCTCAGCTCCCTGACCCTTGTGATCAGTACGGAAAGAGTTCAGATGAGACACACAGTGCAGTACAGAAGACAGAGTATACTGTGTGCTAACACTCTCGGGCAGCGAGAGCGGACAGTAGGCAAGAGACTACTGTGCTGATCCTACACTGTAGTCAGGCCTTATGACTTCTGGCGTCTCTATACCAGGTAGCATTTCTTTTGAAAATTTATTTACTTGGTTTTCATTTGTGCATATGTATGTGTACCTGCTTGAGTTTGTGTGTACTGCATGCATGAAAGTGCCATGGAAGCCACAAGAGGGCGTCAGATCTCTTGGAACTGGAATTACAGAGGCTTGTGAGCCTCCTGCCAACCCAGGTCCTCTGCAAAAACAGCAAGATCTCTTAACTGCTGAGCCATCTCCTCAGACACTGTTCAGGTGGTTGACGAACACTTTTGATTGGGTCTTATAGGAGAGGCAAAGGTTTGCCCTTGTTCTTTGTCAGAAAGCTTTCCAGGAGATAAGTTATTTTATAAAATTTGGGCCTCCTAGAACCAGGTAGCAATCCATTAGTGATCTTGGCTGTTCCTCTTAGAGCCAAAACAGGACCAGGTCCCTTTCCTCTGAGCAAGAGTCTTTAGTTCTAGTTCTTGGTTTTATCAACTGTTGATTATGAGGAAGGAGTCCAGCCCTAATGTCTTCTAATCCTGATAATGGCTTACTAGCATAATACTCTGCATGATGCCAAGGGCCTTGTACATGGCTGGCCAGTGAACTACACTGACCTACATCCTCATTCTTGGATTCTATTTTAAAAATCACCTGCCCTTCATCTGTGTGTTCATGTGTGTGTGTGTGTGTGTGTGTGTGTGTGTGTGCATCCCATGGTTGATAAATCTTCTGTCTCAGCCTCTTATCTTGCTACAGGAGTGATGGGATTACAGATATATGTTGCCTCAGCTGTACATCTGTCTTTTTGTTTGCTTATTTATTTTTGAGACAGGATTTTTCTGTGTAGTCTTGGTTGTCCAGGAACTCACTCTGTAGACCAGGCCAGCCTTGAACTTAGAAATCTGTCTGCCTCTGTCCCCCAAATTCTGGGATTAAAGGTGTGTGCCACCACTGGCCAGCTCTCATTTACTCATCAAGCCATCTCCTCAGCTCAGGCTGTCTACATTTGGAGTGTTTTCTATTTGTAGATAGATGTGTCTTGAGTTGGGTATCATATAGTCCAGGGGAGAAGCCTGGGTTGTAGAAAATGATGTCTGGTCTGTTAGTTGGCTTCTGAGAAGATGTGGTGGGAGAGGCAGTCTTCTCCTGAGCTGGACTCAGAGTCTTCGTGGGACTCTTTGGAATGACTAATTTCTCCTCACCTCTGGGGCACACTGGATCATGCATTATGGGAGTGATTAAGACTGCCTAGGAAGATAAAGAGGGTAAATGACAGTGAGAAATGAGGGCTATTTTCATGGGTTTCAGGGTCAGTTATAGGAAAGAAGGGCTTTAAACTTTCATTATTTTTTTTTTGGAACTTCTCTCTTTAATTTTTTGCTTATGGACACAAATTGAATTTTCCAAAGCAAAATAATTCTTATGGAATTTTCCCTTGTCCTCACTTTTTTTTTTTTTTTTACTATAAATTTACTCTTATCAAGGCTCAATTTTTGAATGTGCCATGCTAATTCTGTGCTCTCTTTTTCTCTATATATAATATGTGTGTGTGTGTGTGTGTGATATAATATATATTATCTATTAGGAAAAAACCCTGTAGTACAGATTTTATTGTACACCTTATGAAAAATGTCCACCATGCAACACAACTGACAGAACCAGGCCTCATTGTCACGCGAATCTACTAGATTTCATTTACTTTATGTTGGAAGAAATCTGACCTAATTTCAACTCAAAGAAATGTATTCAGATATGTTTTTATGACAGAGATACTGCCTCTCCTCTAATTAATATGTCATAGATATGGATGAATGGAATGGATGGATGGTGAAATGGATGTATATATTAATAGATAAACAATGGCTGATTCAATGGGCAGATGAATGAACAGATGGGTGGATAGAGGATAAGAAAAGTCTTAGCTCATATTGTTCTCTACATCAAATAACTTACTAGCCTCCATTATTATCATTATTTCTTCTCTTCCTTTTCCTTCTAACGTGTGTTGGTGAAAGGGAGGAAGGTTATGTGTTTGTGCACATGGCTGCCCATGCTCATGGATCCCAGCATGTGTGTGGAGACCAAAAGACAAAGGCCCTGTCCTCACCTTCTACCTTGCCTGCTGTTGTGTACATGAGTTGGCACACAAGTTTTGGAGAGCCTCCTGTCACATCCTCTCCTTCTTCACAGGAGTGACAGCATGAGAAACTTATGCGGGCTCTGGGGATCTCCACTCAGGTCCCCATGCTTGTACAGGAAGTGCTTTAGCCATTCACTCTTCCCCATTGCCCGCTTTCTTACAGAAGGCCTTTTGATTTTTGGCCATTGGCCATTGATCTCAGGAACCAAGCGTTTTGGAACAATATGTTTATATCTTGTCCAGAAAAATTTATACAGAGGTGAAAGATTTGGAGCAAGTCAAGTGAAAATCAGGTCATATAAAATAGAAATGCAGGTTTAGAGGGGATGAAATTTTTCAGACATACTAACTCTGGACCGAGGACCTTTGGCCACAGAGGGTATGGAAAATGAATTTCTTAAACTGATGAGTCACTTTCTAATACTCTAATTCTTGTTTCACTCCCTGGGGATAGTCATAATGTAGCGTGAAGCAAAGACCAGTGTCCTGGAAGGCTAGAACTGTGGACAAAACAACACAACTGTCTAAATACAACATAGCCCGCCTTACTTAATGAATTTCTTGCCATTGGTTTTATATATGCAGAATCTGGGTGGTCATTTGTCACAGATGTCCTACAATATTTGAATATAAATTTGTCTGGAGAATATTTAAGGACCCCTTCCAAGTCAAGACCCTCTGGTGTTCTATTTGGGGATACTTCAGCTCTGAAGTGTGTTAAAATCTTAACCTCATTTTAGAATCCTGAAAGGAAAATCTGGGAAGAGCTCTCTCTTTTTTCCCCGGCTGTTGTCATTTCACTGTTTCCTGTTTGAGAAGAGATCTCATGGATTCTAGGTAGGTCTTGAACTCCCGATGTGGCTGAGGATGACCTTGAACTTGTTTTTGTTTTAAAAAATTTAAAAGTATGTATGTATTTATTTATACCCCCACTCTGGGTGTGTGCATATGTATGCATGAATTTATTTATACCCCCTCTGTGTGTGTTTGCGCGTGTATGTGTGTGGGTGCTCACATACCTTGCCACATGCATGGAGGTCAGATGACAACTTTTGGGAGTTGGTTGGCTCCTCCATCACTTGGGTCAACTTGTCAGGCTTGGCAGTAAATCCCTGAATGGACCTTGAACTTCCGATCCTCCTGCCTCCACCTCTCGGGTGTAGGGGTTATGAGCATGGACCACCATCCCGGCCTATTATCTACCCAGTACTGTTTACCTTTATAATAGTATTACTTACTTTTCTCTGTTTTTGTACTTGGTTTTATCTTTGGAGCTGATCCACAGTTGGCCTACAGTTGGCTAATGGGAGATGTCATTTACTTAATAAAATACAGATGAGTTTCTTTCAAAAGTGTAAAAACAGGAAGGTTCTAAATCAGTACATTTAGGTTTATATAACTAGTCTAGACTGAACCACAGGGTTACAGGACACATGGGTTCAGAAAGAGGGTTGGATCAAGTGGGTAAGGATGGCAGAGGGAATATTGATGACTAATCCAGAGTTTCCACTATGACAAAGAATGATTGAATTAGCTCTTATTGCTAATAAAACAGAAAAAAGAGAAATGGTTTGGCCAGTTTCCCACGTGGACTTGTGTGAATGCCGAAGTAAGGTGACTGTGAAGCTGGTCGGGGAGAAGCTTGGGTAAGGACGGGCACTCGGTGTAGCCCATCATCACATGCCTTCTCTCCTTCTTCTACTTCTAGGCAGTCAAGCTAATGGCACTGGTCCTATTTCCAGGGCTAGAGTAACTATAAACAGTGCTGCCTAGGAAAATACTGACTTCCAGCCTGGTCCCCTGATAACATTCTAAGGCTATATGTAGAGTCCTCACCTGAGAAGTCACAGTTAATGACCTTGACCACCGCTGAGTGGTCTTAGCTTTCCTCAGTCTCTGCTTGTCTCGTTCTAAACCTCTCTGGCTCCTTCCCTTTCTAGGGAGCGCCATGACACAGACGGCATGTTCTGAAGGACTCTGTCCTATGCTAGCCTCAGCCACAGCACCCACACATCCACAGGTGCTTCCAGTTCCACAAGCCTGAGGAGGGACTCGTACCACGCAGAGACCTGTTTGGATTTATGCACCCCAATGGTATCAAGACTGCACTGGTCTAGCCAAGCAGACATGGTGGTACAAACTGGGAGTGACAGAGAGTACACGTCAACCCTCTGGCGTGTCTATCAAAATACTATGCCACCGCTTTCTACTTGTTTCATCACGTCTGGGTTGTGTTGGTAGATGAAACTTATATTTGAAAGGTGGAAACATCAGGCATGGAAACACACACGTACATGTAATTGAATCAGTATGGCGGCGAGCCATACTCATTTCACTAATCATTTACCTATTTCACTGTCAAACTCGGGACCAGATGCGCCACAAGCAACAGCTTGAGCACATCCTGACTTCTCTTCAGGATAAAGGATGAAAAGGTTTTCGACATTGACTTGAAGAAATGGTGGTTTTTAGGGAATGAGAGTGGTGAGATTCAGCTGGCCACGATGACACACGCCGGCAATCTTAGCACTTGGGAGGTGGAGGAAGGAGGGTCAGGAGTAACAGAGCAAGTCTGAGGCCAACCTGGGTTACATGAGACCCTGTCTCAAAATAAGACAGTGCTACAGGTGAAATTCTGCGTCTTTGGCGTAGATGGGGCTGGGAACACAACACATGCCTCTTGCTCACGGAGCCGCTTTCACTTTCTTTTTCGTGTGATGGCTTCTCTATCCACCCACATGCATTAGAAGTAGGAGGGTGTCTGATTTGGATTCATGCCCCTAAGTGCTGTCAACAGAAACCAGAATGAGATGTGCTCTTTTTCATGTGATTCTCCCTCCAGTCTGCACCAATCCTGGTGGGTCTCCCACATGTAAAAAGAAACAAGGAGACCATGGAGGTGGCTCAGTCAGTACAGTATTTGCCATGCAAGCATGAGGACCTGAGTTTGAATCCCTGGTACCTATATAAAAAGCCAGATGGGAGTGTATATCTGTGATCAAAGTGATGGGTCGTGGAGATAAAAAAGATCCCTGGGGCTGGTTGGCCAGGCAGACAACTGATTCAGCGAGCTCCAGGTCGGTGGGAAGAGACCCTGCCTCCATACAGAAGGTAGAAAACTAATGAAATACTTGACATCAACTTCTGGCCTCCAAACGCACCCCTCCACAGGTGCACATGAACATGCATGAACATACACACACATACACACAACACAAAGAAAGAAACAAAGGAAAAAAAAAAGAAATTAGGACCTCGCACAAACTGTGTTCTCCATCACATTCCAAGCAGGGGCCCTCCAAACGTGTGCGAAAGATGCTTCCGGGCTGCAGGAGAAATAGATGTGACTGCTTGCAGGGAAGGGTAAGAGGTTCTCCATCAGTAGCTTCCCAGCCAAGACAAGTGACAGGCAAGGATGTCTCCCTGGAATCCAGCCATCTTCCACTGGGACAAAGAGAAAGCTCATGCTTACGTGGTCCCCGGGCCCTCCCCACACCCAGGTGGTAGTGGTTTTGAAGGCATGGCGGGGTCATGGAGGGCAGCTGAGGCTTGGCACTGGGAGAGGCCAGGAGAAGCTACTGGTGAAGATGGTACAGCCAGAGCAGTGGTGGAGTCCCCAGGACTGAGGGCAGCGTAGAGAGAAGTTGAGGCTTTGCACCATGAAAAGAGCGCAGGAGAGGCTACGGGTGGGCACACAGCCCAGCTGCACTTTTTGTGTGTGCATGTGTGCGGAGGTCAGAGGGCAGCTAATGGGAACTGGTTCTCCTCTTCCATCACACAGGTTCTGGGGATCAAACTCAGGTCATCCGGCTTGGTGGCAAGTGTCTCTACGCACTGAGCAGTATTCATACCAGCTCTATTCATTTTCATGCATGTATGTTTAGGTGCATATTTAAGTGTGTGTGTGTGTGTGTGTGTGTGTGTGTGTGTGTGTGTGTGTGAGAGAGAGAGAGAGAGAGAGAGAGAGAGAGAGAGAGAGAGGTTGGAGTACAACCTTATGTATCATCCTCAGGAACTCTGTCCACCGTGTTTGAGACAACGTCTCTCATTGGCCTAGAGTTCACAAATTGGGCAAGACCTTGGCTAGCAAGCCCCAGGGAATGTCCCTGCCTGCCTCGCCTTGTACCATGCTTGCCTTTGGGCTGGTTTCAAACTCAGGTCGTGGTGCTTCCAAGGCAAACACTGCTCACTCAGCCATCCCCTCAGGCCTTAGGAGCTGACTGTTCAGAGGAAGGAAAACAACAGAATGTGTGACTGAAGTCCCCAGAGAGGCAGTAGAGTTGCCCTCGAGCCTAGGATGAGGTGGAACTGATACTGTTTAGACAGATAGGCTTCACCCTGCATTGTATAAAAATACTCTTTCTGCGGAAGTGGCAGAAGAAGTCCAATTTAGGTTGAGAAAAGGGTGATCTTAACTTTTAAAAAGGTAACTCTTTTGATGGCTGTACTGTGAACAATTTCAGTCCTGGAATGAGAAACATCACCACAAAACCAAAACCAACATCTGCCGCCTGGGGAGTCTGTGAGGCTAGCTGAGTCAGGGTGAGTGTGTTCACGGTGAGAGTGGTATTTGAAACTATGGGATTGCTGGTCTTCCAATAGGTCTCAGTAGTTCTTTAGAGTCTGGCCGTGGAGGTGGCTCAGTGGGCAAAGATGCTTCCTGTCAGGCCTAGTGAGCTGAGTGTTCCCTGGGACTGACAGGGTGGGAGGAGAGAACGGACTCTTCTAGAGAGTCCTCTGACCTCCACACGCATGCTGTAGCATGTATGCACACGTATACCAAGTACATGCAAAACAAAGAGCTCTTCAGATTTGGCTGTATCGAAGTATCAAAGGTAAATAACTTCACGGTATTTAAAGCCCGGACCGTTGACCAGTTTACCAGGTCTGTTGATCACCATAGCTGTTCACACTGCTCTTCATCTTGACTTGGTTGACACTAGAAAGTGTGCTAGAGGGATGAGTGTAAGCATTGGGAGGGAACCCAGAGAGTTCGCATTAACTGACAGGTGTGTCTGAGGACATGTGACCAGACATGACAGGACTCAGGGCTCCTCATTGACTGAACTGTCCTGTTGCCATTTGTCCTCGAAATTGGCCAAGGACAAACTGTCTAACTTCCTAATGATATGTCCCCACCTTTTCTTTTTTGTTCCTCTTGAGACAGAGTCTGCCATTGGATTCTGAATAGCAGAAGATGATCTTGAGTCTCTGCTCCTCCTGCTTCAAAGTCCTGAGGGCTGGGATAATCAGGCGGTTACTACCGGACCTGATTTATGCAATGCTGGGGCTTGAACCCAGGGCTTTGTGCATGCCCCACAAGCCCTCTACCATCTGAGCTCAGCATCCTCATCTTTGAATCATCTTCATTCAGGGAAGTTTGGAATAACTGTCTTACCCTGGCTTCCTCTTTCTTACACCCTAGGGTGTGCTACTTTGCTACTGGGTTGGAAATCCTATTTCTCTCCCCAGAGCAGGGCTGACCGGTCACCTCTTCAGCTGATTTCAAGTAAAGCTCCCCTCTTAGAGGCTGCGTGAGTGCCTGCATCCTCTGCAGAGTAAGTCTGCCCGACAGTATGGAAAGATGAGCCAAGGAAGCTGATGTGCCTTCTAGATCTTTAGTCACTCCCATGTCCAAAGTTTATGGTTTTCTGTTTGTTTTCTTTCTCTTAAGAGCCCAGATGTAATATATATTAAAGTAAGGCGTGACTGAAAATGAGAGCTGTACAGAGAATCTGGGCTGAGTTTGGGGTTAAAAGGAGTTCAGATAATGGGAAAGAAGAACAGCAAGATCACAGGCAAAAGCAAGACTACATCCAGGTGAAATAGGCAAGGCCTGGAGAACAGTGTGTGTGTGTGTGTGTGTGTGTGTGTGTGTGTGTGTGTGTGTGTGTATGGGGTGTATATGTGGTGTTTGTGTATGTGTGTGTATGTGGATGTATATATGTATATGTGTGTGTGTGTGT
>NW_026587556.1:891777-943521 GCF_907164565.1 Psammomys obesus
GTCAAACAGCCTGCCCTTGAGATCCTGTTAGAAATAGTCCGTGTTCCCCTTACTTTGGAAAACTACTTGGTTACTGAGCTACCACGGGCCACATCCGAGCAGAAGGGAAGAGGCTCTCTCAATGTCTCCGTATGTGGTGTACTTGAGGTTTAATCATTTCCCTCTTTCTACTAAAGCAGATGGAGAACCTCGAAAGCTCCACTCGCCTCATTCTCATGGGAGGGAGTGGTTCTACTCTCAGGCCAGGGAGAAGGACAGTTTGGTTTTCCGTGCGTGCGTGCTGGATGCCTGTTCAAGGACACGCCCTTTTGAGAAATGTCCACATAACACACGCGGTTACAAATGCTCAACTGCTCAATCTTCATGTAAACGTCTAAGCTCTTCATTTTGAAAGAATCCATTTTATTTGTTTTTCTTCTCTGAAAATGACCCAACAGTTGGACATACCTTTCCATAAACAGCCAAGAGAGATTAGGAGCAGCTTTTGCCCATAAGAGGCTTATCCACTTTAATGAACCCAGTAGCTAAGGAGGACAGTTAGAGTCTTAGGCTTTCCTTCTCTCTCTCTGTCTTTTTGTAATTATTGTCATCTAGGAAAAAAAAACTGGAGATAATGATACTTAAGTAGAATCCTAATTTACCCTTGAGTTTTTGCTCAAGGGCTTCTCTACTCTTAAAGGAAGAGCCCTTTGGGGAAAGGGGCAGGACAGGAGTTTTCAGAAAGATCGGAATTACTGATGTGCAGGGAGACTTGAAGAATTCACATATTTAATAGTGGCAGGCCAACCTGAGTAATAAAATATAGATGCAGTAGCTTCCCAGGTTCCTCCCGGGCAGAGAACATGCTTTCTGCACACCACTGTACAGGACAGAAAATAGTCTCCGGCTTTTCTTGTTCTTTGCTTAAATGAGGGCCCAATATTAAAAGAAAATCCTTATGACGATACAGATTTTCTTTTTGTTCCTTGCAATATGGTTCCAGACACACTGGAGGAGGATGGCTTCGTTGGATCACACCACTTAGCCGAAGAGTGATTTTCAATGACAGCGCCTATTACCTGGAGGGAGTCAGATGCTCTCATACGGCAACCAGGCGATCGTTCTCTTCTTCTTAGCCACACTGGAAAGCTCAGCGAACATTAGTCATGACTCAAGTGGACCCTAATGTCAACTGAACCTCAGCATCAAAGGGTACCATGGTGGAGGGAGTCATGTTTCATCAACACTAAATAAACACATGGTAAAGTATGCATAAATATTCTTTATATAAACATGACACAACATTAAATAGTTCAGGTACAGACACACCACTGAGAACACATCCACTGATGTCAAAGTTGGCTGTAAACACCACCTCACACTGAATACAAAAGCAGCTTTGGCCCCAGCTCTGGGTTCACAACATGGATGGATGCCCTGCACAAGGGAAGGGTTCTCCACAGCCCTCCCACCCCCCACCCCCCAGTCCCCACACAGTCCCAGCAGAAGGAAAAGAAGGAACCCAACAATACAGCAGCCAGGAGAACGAGAGTAGCAGACCCCTCCCCCAGAGAAAACATGGTACACTTGGGGCAATTCAAAGGATAATGCAAAATTCGGTTGTCACGATGGAAAGAAATCAATTTTGAAGCAATACTTTTTCAAGTGCAATTCTTTCTTCAGAGGACACGTGGCTTCCTAGACACCAACCATTCCTGGGTGAAGGTTATACAGTGATGACCAGAAGGTCCTGGCTCCTGCTGTTTGACAGAATGTAAGCTCTACTGTCTTTCAGAAGGTGCCAGGTAGCAGGAAGTGAAAAACGGTATGTCCCATCAGCCCCTGGCGCAGCATTTCTTTTGCTTTCTCATGTAAATGTAAATATATTGCTGTATGTGACATTCAAAAGTGACTCTAGGATTGAGTTTCAAGCAGTTACTATCCCAGAAAATTTTTTTTGAAACATTCAGATTTAGACAACTGAATTCAAACACGTACACAAGTTCATTCTTTTGAGCTTGGAGGGACCCTGGCTTAGCTCTATCAACAGTATGTGCTCAGAGTCCAGTCAAGACGTGGTGCTGACTGACCCTCGAGACTGTCCGTCTAGCACAGTCTCTTGGATTGCTGAGAAGTTCTGGCTTGTCTGTGCTGGATGTTATTCTTCAGGGTAGTTTGTGGAAAATAGCTCTGGTGTCAGAAACCCAAACCAAACCACAACATTAAGCTGGCCTTATTTCACTTTCATATCATATTAGGATCCTAGAGATTTTCAGTTACCGAAGTCCTGAAAGCATATATGGTAGGAACATTTTGCCAGTTCAGTGTTCCCCATCCTGTTATATACACTAGGTGTGTGCGTGCAGAACTCACACATATTTAGGTATGCATGTATTCATATACAATTTTATTTGTATGAAACTTGAACTGCACAAAACAGTACTTTGCAAGAACCAAGAGTCAAATCCACAAATAGAATTTAACAACACACCAAAAGAGGATGGAAGCTGATCGGGACAAGAGGTGTCAGCTTTGCAATGTACAAAAGAACTCAGAACCACAGATTTTTCAAGCCTTTCGTGCTCCACATGGGGTCTGGGTAGACACTTTAGGACCCTTGGGAAGAACACATAGCAATTACTGCAGGGAGGCTCACCAGTGATTCCAGAGCTAATAGGAATTAAAAAGACCCAGGCAAACCAATTCCAGGGGTACTTGCTTCGAGACAATTTTTTTTTTCTCTTTAAGAAAAAAAAAAAAAACACTTAAGAGTCTATTTCAGAATACATCTCTTTATATTCAGCAGTATGTTTTTTTTTTCTCTCTCTTTTTTTCCTGCTGAATTAGCATTGGACCAAAACCAGTTATTCAATGGATCAGTAAACAGGTAGCTTCTCTCCTGCGTGGCTGATAAAAATCTCTTTTATCACCAGCAGGAATGGCCTCCCACCTGTGCCAGACTCCTGCTAGGCTATGTGGGCTGATGTGCGTGCGGTCACTGCTATTGATAAACCCTCTTTCTACAAGGCCTGCTCGGGCACTCGCTTGTGAAAAATGACTGACTGTCTTTGCTGGTACTGCTGTTTGCGCCTCTTCCTCTTGTCACACTGGCACAAGAGAAGCATCTTGAAGGTGGTTCTGAATGTTTTGTTGCACAGGGCATAGCACACGGGGTTCACGGTACTGTTGATATAGCACAGCCAGTACCCCAGATTCCAATAGGTTTTGGGTATGCAGCTGTCACAGAAGGTGTTCACCAGGACCATGATGTTGTAGGGGGTCCACGTGATGATGAAGGCCAGCAAGATGGCACTGAGGGTCTGGGCCGCCTTCTTCTCCTTGATGAGCGACATCCTTTTCCGCTTGGTGATCTGACTTCTGGTCTTCAGAGCAAACCTCTTAGCCAGTGTGGCTTCCTTGAAGGACAGAGGTAGAGTGGCCGTGGTCTTGTCCACAGAGGAGTTGGTGTCGGAGGTCTTGGCTGTGTCCACGGCAGGCTCTAACTGGATGGGAAGCTTGGAGAAGTCCTTCTGACAGTTGTCACCGTCATCCAGGCTCTTCTGGGCCTGAAGCTTGTTGGCATTTCTCTCCCCATCAGCAGTTCCCAGGTCCTCATCTGGCACCTGCAGGTTGTCTGAGGAAGGTAGCTGGGTAGAATTGAGGATGGTGCTGTGACCCGGAAGCTTGAGCACAATAGAGTAGATGGCTCTGGTCTCTGAGCCAATATCCTCTTCATCGGAGGAAGCCGAGTTCTCCAGGGAGGCAGCAGCGTCATTGTTATTCCAGCTGTCACTGCTGCTGTGGTCTTGGTCCATCTGCTCAGCACTGGGCTTCCAGCTCTTGGTTGTGAACCAGAAGTGACAGCGGCCGTGACAGCTCCTGGATGAATGTCTCATACTCTGCTGTTGTAGTTCGTAGCTGCTGCAGCTTCGAGAACTACCCGTGGGGTGGACAAAGTTTTCTGCCTCAGCTTCCGTCCCAGAGGCCTGTAGCCCAGCCAGCTCTTTGGTACGTTTTTCAGTTTCCTTATAGATCCTCCAGTATAAAATTGTCATGATGGTGACAGGCATGTAAAAGGCAGCAATCGCCGTGCCGAAGGTAATGGTGGGTTCACTCAGGAATTGAATGAAACATTCTCCTGGGGGCACAGTTCTCTTCCCTACAAAGTACTGCCAGAACAAGATGGCAGGGGCCCACAGGACAAAGGAGATGACCCAAGCCAGACCAATCATCACACCGGCTCGTTTTGTTGTTCTTTTGGCTCTGTAGGTGAGTGGCCTTGTGATGGAAAAGTACCTGTCAAAGCTGATGACCAGCAGATTCATGACAGAAGCATTGCTGGCCACATAGTCAATGGAAAGCCAGAGGTCACAGGCCAAGTTCCCCAGTGCCCAGCGGTTCATAATGATGTAGGTGGTGAACAGGTTCATGGAAATGACCCCGATGATCAGATCTGCACAGGCCAGGCTTAAGAGGAAGTAGTTGTTGACTGTCTTCAACTGTTTGTTGACCTTAAAGGCCACGATGACAAGGATGTTGCCAATGATGGTCACTAAGGCCAGGAAGCCTGTTAAGAACGCTATGAAGACCACTTGCCAGATGGTGTGACCCCCGAGAGGGTCGCTGGAGGTGTCGTTTGAGGAGAAATTCCCAGTCGCTTGTGAAATGTTGTAGCTGCCCAAGTGAGTGACTGTCCCCAAGGGCAGCCCTGCCTCGGAGGGACTGTGCACCCAGGAAGAGCTGATGTTGGGAAACAAAGGCGAGGTGGTACTGTTACTCTGTAAGGTCATTGTGACTCTCTGACATAGTCTGGGGAAAAAGAGAAAAGATGGAGTTAGGAAAGATCTTTGTTCTGTTTGGCATGTTCTTTGGGTAGCTTACATTTTTTCATATAGACGTTCTTTTAAAAATTAAATGTGTTCTTTGACAGTTCCATATAATGCACCCTAACCACCGTCAACCCCAGTTCCTCTCAATTCCCTCCCACTCCTGTCTACCTATCCCTGCATCCCCTCAAGTCTTTTTTACATTCCTGTCTGCAGTTTCAGGTTGAGGGAGGGTCTCAATCTGCAACCCAAGCAGGTCTGGAACTCCCTCTTCAGCCCTCAACCCTGTGGCCTCTCTGCCTCAGCATCCAGAGCTGGAGGAAGGCGTGCACTACCCTTGGCTTTGTATTCTACAGTTGGAATGTGTGTTACAAGACGCCGAATCAAAGCAGCTGAACATGATCAAGCTAACTCTCTCACGTGAAGGGCACGAGTCAAGGGCACGCAGGGATTGCTTTGTTCAAGGCGGAATAATTAGCAAAGGATTTGAACTTTGGGCTTTCCCTCGCATTTGTATGCACATTTCACGGAATGCTGAACCCAGACAAAACAGAGCGCCTACTTCCGTGATTTACTCACTTCTCTCCTCACCAGGGAGAAATGTCAGACGCTTATATGGCAATCACTCAGCCATAGTGTTACCTTCATTCTACTTGGTAAGTGAGTGTGAGTTATTTGGACCTGATGGTGAGTTTTATCCACCTGATAAAATGATGAACATAAGAAACTTGAAGGTGATATCAGCTATTCAAGCCTCACTGGAATGGTCTAAACCAACTCAACGCAAGGGAGAAAACTGCGGCTGTCATTTCCCATGATACTTACTGCCTCTTTATTTTTATTCTTATTTATTTAGAAACAGGGCCTTATATAGCCCAGGGTGGTCTCAAACATACTTAGTAGTCAAGGAAGACCGTGAATTCTTTTTTTTTTTTTTCATTCTTTTTTTTACATTGATATCCATAGCAACTTTTAGGGGCCCTTGACACTGTGGCATTGCTCATGGGAACGGATCATGGTCTAGTGTCTCGTTTTCTTGTCTTATGATGGCCACAGTGTTTTCGTTACAAATAAACATAATTATCCAGAAATCCCGAGGCTTCCTGTCTGTCTTCTTCCATCTTTTCTTGTTAACAGGTGACGTGGTGGTTGTCACTCTTTCAGCTATTCTTTTGTGTCCAGCCTGATCCTCTCCCAGCATGTTTTGAGACCGGCATTTGCCACCTGGCTCCGAGTCTTTGACCACAGTAATGGACTTGGTACATATTCAAACAGAGGATCAATTTGGTGAGTTCATGTGGATGCTGGAAAGAGAGTAAGTCTGTCATCTTTGGGGATGCTGGGTTCTCTTCACCACCTTTGTATCTGTGTGCAAAATCTGAGTGTAAGGAAAGGCAGAGGAACGATGGGAGTAGGAGCAAGATGGGATGACATTCTACAAAACAGATACAGCCTGAGGACTGTCCTTTCTTTTCTTTTCTTTTTTTCTTTTTAATTATACTTTATTTACTTTGTTTCCCCCCTCTAGTTCCCTTCCTCCTCCCCTCCCAATCCCTCCCTTCCTTCCCCTTCTCCACACACTCCCTTCCCCAAGTCTTTCAACACTATACAAAGCTATTCCTAAATCAATAGAACCACTTTAACCTTAGTTATATAACAAAAAAGCTCCCTTTGTTTCTGGGGCTATTGAAGGAAGGCTTTGATTCCCACAAGTAACGGTTCTTGATTAATCTATTTAGATAAAGTGAACATTCTAGATTAGTTCAGATGTCTAATATAATTTAAAGTTAATAAAATTTATAGTTAATAAAAATTTTTGTTAAAACAAGTGGATTTGAGCTGCTTTTCTCATTCATGTCATACTCTGCAGTAACAGGGATGTAAATCTGTGTCACTATAGAAACCATTTACTCTCTTAATAGGTTATGAATGTCAACTATACAGAAATAAATTTTTTTAAATTTTTTTATTACATTTATTTATTAACTTATCTTTTTGTACGTGACATCTGTGTTGTGGGTACATAAGCCATGGTACATGGGTGGGAGTCAGAGGACAATTTTGGGTGCTGGAGAATCTAACACAGGTCATCAAGCTTGGTAGCAAGTGTTTTTATGTGCTGATCCATCACACTGGCTTTTGATATTGGTCTTTACAATGTAAAAACAATGACTGGAAGTAAAAAAAAAAAAAAGTCATTTGGTCGTATCGTCAGCGTATCTCATTAAAACCACTTCTGGATACAAGCTGCTGTGCTCGGTCTGCGGAATCCAAAAGTCACCGCCTCTGAGAGTGAAGACATGAATAACACATTTTTTTTTTTTTAAAGATCAGAAAGTCACGCAGGCGCTAGGAAATTCCTCCCTGTGGACATTCATATCATATTGTATGCATTCAAAAACAACTGGACTTGTTCAGCTGACCAATGGTATGAAAGAGAGTAAGAAGTTTGGAACCAAGACTCAGGTCAGTTATTTTCTTGTAGTGTCTTTCATCCTACTTGTCCACGAAGCACCACGGTCCTATCATCTCAATGTTTTCCTCTTAAACTAATTGGGAAATCTAAGTTACTTCCTGTTCCCCAGAAGTCTAAATTAATTCTATTTCTTTAATTTTTTTTTGCTAGATTAATTTCATATATGCACCACCTGTGTGCGTGGCATCCGTGGAGGTCAGAAGAGGGTATCAGATCCCCTGGAACTGAAGTCACAGATGCTTGTGAACCAACGCACAGATGCTGGGAATCAAACCCGTGTCCCATGCAAGAGCAACAAGTGCTCTTAACCACTGAGCCATTTCTTCCTCTAATTCTACTTCTATGGGGAGAACTTTGCAGCTTGCAACCAGGTTTTGAAGACCAGCTGCATAGTGTTTACTTTTTTTTTTTTTTTTTTTTTAGTATCTGGTATATATCATTTTCAGAGCTTGTTTTTGGGTCTCGGCTTTGGAGAAGAGTGTCTGTTTTCTGTCATAGTTCATTACAGCGCTCAACAGCTATATTATCATGAATGGAAAAATCACATCCGGCCATTAGGTGGCAAAGTTGACTCAGAGAACAGCTCCGGTGCTGGAAGATGCCTAAGCTGTCTGGGGGCTGCAGACTCAGAATTCAGCTTAGTTCAGTCATGCGGCTGGTTGGCGGAGGATATCAAACAGGGTGGACAGAGCTTTGCCATCAAACATGTCTTTAAAGGGAATCAAACTCGTGAACTTAGCCCTCATATTCATTTCAAGCTGTGAGGAGGAGAGACGTTCCCTAATATGGTACAATGGCTCTTGTTGTGAACAAAACATTTCCGAATGCCAAAAGTGGGATAAAATTCCACTTAAAAGGGAGAAAGCTTGTTTTTAAAAAGATGATGTATCAGACTGCCTCCCTGGTTGTGGCCTTTCATAAGCTTTTATTCAACCTGACAACAAAAATGTAAGATGCTTGGAAAAGGTCTCATATTCATATCGCTTAAGGCTTGGCATCAGAGGATGAAATAACACAGTTTTCCCTTAAAAACAAACATCTGAGTAGGATGATTATGGATCTCCATGAGCATGTTTCAGGCCTAAAACTTTTTTTTTATTAGCTTTTTTTTTTTTTTTAAAGAAATGTAATGAAGCAAAAAGCAAACACGAGTAGTTAAAAAAAGTCACTAAGACCCCTTTATCCAGAGACAGTGCACTATCCCCAGTGTGTTCTTGAAGGAGAGGAAACCTTTACAATGTAAGAGTTACTTTCTGGTTCTCCATATTCTGAAGGTCATTCAGCGTCATTTGCTGCAGCTGCTGTGCTTTTGGTGTGGAAGAGAAGAAGCCATCCGTTGAGAAAACGCCCCTTGATCTTACACAACTGTGGAAATAATTTTGCTTAAGATCTCCTAGAGGGTCGGGGGAAGGCTCAGTTGGTGAAGCAATGGCCACACAAAGATGAGGACCTGAGTTTGGATACCCTAGAATCCAAGTGAAAGGGAGCACCGTAGGACGTGTCTGTCAGCCCAGCTCTCCTGTGGGCAGATGCAAGGCAGTCAGGAGGAGAAGCTTCTAGGGAGAAGCTTGCTGGCCAGGTAGCTTATCATACCCAGTCACAGGACAACAGGGGACTCTGTTTCAAGCAAGGCAGAAGGTGGGGACGGAAACATGAGGTTGTCCTCTGACCTTCACATGCACCCTCTGCCGTGTGTGGGCCTGCACTCACACACACGAACAAGCATGCGTCCACAACCATACATAGAAAACACATATGCACAAATGAAAGGAGGAGGAGAAAAAATATCTCCTAGTGAAAAAAGAAATCCTTACAGTTTGGATTGGAACTTCGGGTTATGTCAACACGTGTCCAGCAAGCTCACCCAGGGAAGAACATTTATTTGGCCCATGCTTTATACTATCGCCATTAACAGGTTATGTTTCCCTAAAGGTCCCTCCTTACAATACCGTTAGCTAGACATGTTCCACACAGCTGATTTTCATCAAGACTCCCATTTGTTTGCACATCCCCCAATGAATACATCTTTGCACACCCAACTGTAACTTTGAAAAGAAAAAAAACCCAAATAAAACCCCCCAAAGCAGAAGCATGTAGACATAGAGCTGTAGAGGGAGCCAAAGCACCCGAGGTCAGATGTCCCCAGCCCTGGCCGGCCCTGGAGCCGTGTGACCTTACAGAAAAACGCAGAATTCAATACTCGAGGGTCAGATCAAAATGATAGGACACACCTGGCACACCCACCTGATCCATAGCTGTTTCTTAAAAATGGCTGGAGCGATGGCTCAGTGGTTAAGAGCACGGTCTGCTCTTCCAAAGGTCATGAGTTCAATTCCCAGCAACCACATGGTGGCTTACGACTGTCTATAATGTGAACTGATTCCCTCTTCTGGCAGGTGTAAATGCAGGTAGCACACTCATATACACAAAATAAATAAATCTTAAAAAATTTTTTAAAAAATTGGTAAGATTAGCTGAATGCTGCTTTCTGATTGGCTATGGAATGGGATTTTGCAGGATTTATACAAGCTTGCTTCTTGTTGAGTCTAAAGTGATGCTCCTTACTCCAGGAGGCCCTTTCCTTGGGGGAGATGTGACTGGAGCTGTTACTCCTGTCACGGCCTAGAAGCAAAGGATGCTGCAGACAGAGGACAAAGAGCTGTCTGGTTTTAAGCCTCATCGAGGCTGAGATGGACAAACCCTGGCCCAAACAGAGCTGAAAGGGGTTCAGAAAAATGTCACGGTACTCTGTTTTGCCAGGGGAAATGTGGAAAATATCCCAGCACTCGTTAATGTGGGCAGTGACAACGCTCTTCAAGAATCAGTCCATATTGGATGTAGGAGCAAACAAGTAACAGGACAGGAGCCTACCACAGAGGGTCTCTGAAAGACTCTTCCTAGCAGTGTATCAAAGCAGATATTAAGACTCATAACCAAACCTCCAGCAGGATGCAGGGAATCAAAAAAAGGGGGTGGGGAGTTAATACGACCCTGAGAGAACAGAAGTTCCACAAGGACCAAATATATCTGGGCACAGGGGTCTTTTATGAGACTGGTTCTCCAAACAAGGACCATGTATGGACGCAACCTAGAGCCCCTGCTCAGATGTAGCTCTTGGTAGCTCAGTATCCAAGTGGGTACCCTAATAAGGGGAACAGGGACTATTTCTGACACAAACTCAATGGTGGGCTCTTTGCCCCCCCCCCCCCCCCCGAGCAGCCTTGCTAGGCCACAGAGGAGGACAATGCAGCCAGTCCTGAAGACACCTGATAAACCAGTATCAGATGTAAGGGGAGGAGGTTCTCCCTTATCAGTGGACTTGAAAAGGGGCAGGGAGGAGATGAGGGGGGGGGGTGGGATTGAGAGGGAAAGAGGGAGTGGGATACAGCAGGGATACAAAAGTTAACAAACTGTAACTAATATTAAAAAAAATAAAAATTCAAAACAAAACAAAAAAGAATCAGTCCGTGGTGCGCAGGCAGATGTGCAATGTGCTTGCCTTACAAGCCCAAAGACCTGTGATGCATTCCCCAGGGCGTGCAAGCTGGGAGCGGTTACACGTTCTCAGCACCCCAGCACTGTGCAGGTGGCAGCCGTGGGCTTGCTGCAGTCTTGCTTTACCTCAATGAGCTCTAGGTCTTTGTGTGAAAAGAAAAAATAAGAAGTGGGCTAGGTGATATGGCTCATCAGGTAGAGGCACTTGCCGTGTAAACCCCATGACCTGAGTTGGAGTCCTGGATACCATGTAGAAGAGCCAGATACAGTGGTTTGCATCTGTAATCTCCACCCCAGCCCTCCCAAGGTGAGAACTGAGGTAGAGGAGCCAGGTGAATCAACAGGAAGCTATCATACAAGGACAGAAATAGGAGAGATGGGTCAGCAGTTAAGAGTCCCTGACACTCTTGCAGGGGACCAGGGTTCAACTCTCAGCACCAACATGGTGACTCACAACTGTCTGAAATTCCAGTTCTTTGGGATCCAGTGACTCTTCGGGACACTGGAGAGAGCCCGCACGGATAACCTGGTGCTCACTAACATATCTGGTGCATAGATATATGTGCAGACAAACACATACACATAAAATAGTGAAATTAAGAAAAAAAAAAAACAAGGAGGAAGTAAAGAAGTCTTGAAAAGTTATTCTCCGGTCTCTACCCGCACACTGAAGCACTTGTGCGCTCACCCACATGCACACACACTAAAACAAAAGAGAGGCCCAAGGTGGATAGCGCCTGAAGAATCATAGCTGAGTTGTGTGTGTGTGTGTGTGCGCACATACACACGAGCACTCACGTAGTCACAAACACACAACACATGCACACAGATGTCTGAACACACAAACACACATGCAGAGGGAGAGAGAGAGAGAGAGAGAGAGAGATTGTCTGTTCCCAAGGGCTCACTGCAAATGCAGAGCCCAGGACACCACACATGCAGGCTGGCTCCTCAGTCTATGCCCGACTTCTGCCCTACCAAGCACCTCAGTCATGAACAAACCAAAACTTTAAACAATATTTGTGTTTATAAAGCAGAAAGTAGGAACCCAGTCTTCTTGCTCTTGCCTCTCATTCTCAGTCCCCGGAGGCGACCACTGGCAACAGTTTACTTAATAAGTAAATATTTGTTAGAAGAATGGAGTGCCCTTCTACAATGCGGCCTTCTGCAGAATTACCCATGTGTATTTTAAGCACTTACTTCAGGCACTGCTGTACACATACGTATTAAGTCACTCGGTTCTTGCCTCCACGCTGTGAATTGAGTCAATTACTTAATCATCACACGAAGAGATGGAGGTATTGAGAAGTCTAGTGGCCTGGGCTGCACAGCTCCTAAGAGGCGGAATTCAGAGTTGGCTCAAGGGCTGGGGAGATAGCTCCACACTCAGCTGGTCATGTGCTTCCTGGGCAAACATGAAGAGCTGAATTCCATGCTCAGAATCCATGTAAAAAAGCTCAGCTTGGTGGTGTGTGCTTGCAATCCTTACACTGGGGAGGGGGAGACAGGTAACTTCCAGGGCCTTCTGGCCAACCAGTCCAGACTATTGGGCAAGCTCTTTGCCTGTGAGAGAACCTGTCTCAAAAAAACAAGGTAGAGAGCTCCTGAGGAATACTACTGAGGCTGTTGTCTGGCATGCATGTGTATACACCCACCCACCCAGCCACACCCACACCCACATACACTCACACACTCACACACACATTGATTCAAGGCAAATTCACCCTCAAATTTTCTCCTAACCACCCAACAGTGTTACATTCTCTAACTTTTCTCTTTCTCTCACTTAAGAGTATGTTACAAACGCTGTCCTTATTCAACGCAAATAAGCCTTAGTGTCACACATGTTCGGAAAGGAAGAAGGGACCTCCCAGGATCCAGTAGTTGGCACATCACGTCCTTGGCTCAAGTGGAATTTCCAGGGCAGCAGAGTGCATGAGATACTGTGTTTGCCGAAAACTCTTCTAAATGAAATGTTGCAGAGCTCAGCATCAGTGAGGCCAACACAAACCTCCAAAAGCCTTCCAAAAATAAAATAGCTGGTTTCCAGAACAACCTCTCCTCTCTGTTAGCTCTGTTACCCAGTTAGTAGGTGGAAGCCTAATGTATCAGGCCCTTGTGTGTAAATGAACCAGACACCACTTGTCTGCCCCATGTTTCACAACTGGGCAGTGGATCCGAGAAATGCACAGATATGAAAGGATTCAGTGAAGCAGATGACAGACCAGGAGCCTACAGCTGTATTCACTAAATACCAAGGGCTCTGGCAGACTTTGATTAAATTGTAAAGTGTAAATTAAATTCTCTAAACTTGATATGCAAGCATTAACGATGAGAGTTTTACCACTAAAAATACTATCTGTGGAAATGAGAGTAGAGAAATATGTGAGAATCGAAATAAAACAATAATAAAATGTATATTTTGGCAGGGCCTATGCCATTAAATATTAGAAAACAATGACCTCTTGTTTTGAATTTCCTGTATCAACTGGAAACTAGAGCTCACGCTAGTATGAATTCTGGCCCAGTGGGACTCAGAACAAAGAGGCAAGGAAGAAAGTTGAGCCAGTCAAACAAACAAACAAAAAACCAAAACATGAGAGGGATAAGTCTGAAAAAAAAATTAAGTACCAAGAGTGTGAAATCCATACAAATAGATTCATCCAGGTGGAAACCAGAAGAAATCCTAACATAAGCAAACAGAAAGTGGTAACTGCAGGTTGGATGCTGAGGTTTGGTGCCTAGAATTATCCTCAGAAGTCTCCATCAAACTGCACGTGTTCTGACTGACACACGGCTCAACTCCCTCCCCCCCCCCCCCCCGGGCTGTGCACAAGCATTCTGCCATGATAAATGTGTTTGTATAACATTTTCTTTCCTCCCCAGCATTCCATCAGGGAGAGGGATAAGGCGTGTGGGTCTACATGGAATAGGGAGTGTATGTGTTTCAGACCCAGACACACCAGTCTGCAAGCTTACAGTGTGCCCCTTCACCTTCTGAGGCCCGTCCCTCTCTCTCCTGAGACAAATACATGTAAAGCAGAGAATCCGGTGGCTTAGATGTGATGAAATCTCTGTCAAACGTTGGTAGGGACCACACCTTCATCAATATTTTATTGTTTTAGTCACTTCTTATATGTCCTCTGTGTGCAGGTGTATGTGTGTTTGTGTGTGCTCACTTACAGGTGTGCTTGCCAGTGGATGCGCATATGGAGGCCAGGATATCAGGTGCTTTCTTCGACCTGTTTGTTTGTTTGTTTGTTTAGAAGACAATGTCTTTCACTGAAATAGCTCCCAGCCCCCTTGCTGCAGGACAGCTTTAGGGTTACAGGAGTGTCCAGTCGTGCCTAGATTTCACATGAGTGCTGGGGATCTGGACCCAGGTCATCGTCTTGGGGAGCACAGGTGCCTCTTTCTAGCCTCCAAGACTGTGTTCTAACAAGTGTGGCATACATCAGATACTGCACACCACTGACGCACTGAAGGAGAGCGGCCAGTCTTCTGCGAAGGAACTGAATTCTATTTTTTGCAATGGGTAACTTGTAAACTAGAGTGATAAAGTCTTTACGATGTCAGATTCAGCGTGTCATATTGCATTTGAGGCTGTGCCATCACGTGCCGTGCCGTGTATCGCCTTGCACTTCTGGTTATAAAACATCACCCGGCTATAACAATCGATATTACCCACCACATGACGCCACTCAGCATGTACCACCTATATTCTTCAGACTTGTATCTCTGGATTGAAGCGTTTTATGCATGAGGAAACAAAGGCTCAGAGAGGCCAAGAAGCAGCTTGTCCAAGACACCTTTGTCTGGTTAAGGAGCAGTGGGTGGATGTGGACTGTGAGCACTGGACTCAGAAACTTCACTGTAACCCATCTCTGTGAATGAGCTGAGGAGGCCCATCCCGAACTGAGATTCCCACTCACCCTAACGCCTCTCTTCATCCCTGTGGACAGTTGATGGCTGCTGTGGTGAAGGGGGCAGGTTTCCCCAGTCTTGTGGCCCATAGTAGATTGCCCATGCTCCAGTGGATGGCGCCCTATACCCGTGTGCTCATGGGCAACACTAATTGGACTCAGTGGGATATAAAGAAGGAGGACTAGGAAGAGGAGGAGAAGACACAGACCGAAAAGGGGATGTGGAGGGGCCTACGAGGAGCTGGAGGGGTGCAGAGGGTCAGTGTGATCTAAATACATTGTATTCATGTATAAAATTATGAAAGAATGCTTAAAATAAACAAAACTCAAAACCTCCCTCTATCCCTTTAACATCTCCTCAAACAACAGGACCACGAGGTCCTTTTGCAGTCATTAATCAAGTGATTGCTTTCACCTTCGTACACTGCCAGCTTGAAGTCAGTGCTGATGTGGCTCTTTCTTCTGATGACTGAACCAGGAGAGGTGTTGCAAGAGAATTCAAAGCTAATGAGCCTCCCTGAGTTCCTTTAATTCTTATTTTAAAAATTATAAGTGCATACGAATTGTGTAGACTAACCTTGTGCTATTTCCATGCATGCCTGTACTGTGCACGGATAATTTCTGTCTGTTTCTCCTTCTGTTGGTGTTTGAGTTTAAACTGGACGAAAGCATTACCTGCCCTCTCATTTCTGCCACTGTGCTTCTGGTTCTCTGACCAGTCTGTAGTTTAAAACTGCCTATGCTCCTGTTAGGCGCAGGTGTCCAAGTTCAGCTCATCCCACCCAGGACCGACTGGGTAAACACTAACCCTTCGGAACACTAAATGAATGGACCAGCTTACAGCAAGCAGTTAGTTCCCTGTGGTTATGACAAAGGCCCCACTGTTTTGCCACACTGGCCAGCCTGGATGAATCAGTCTGCACCAGCAACTGGTAGCACTCAAGACTGAAAGTAAAAGGTTCCTCTGAGCCGGCTTTGTCAGGAAGCAGTGCTAAGATTGTGGCCTCACTTCCCTTCGTCCTGGCAAGTTGGCAAACCTGGGTGTGGGAAACCATTGAGGTTCAGGGAAGCTCATTAGTACAATACCTGGCTTCTTGGTGAAGACATTGATAAATGTGTCAGAACTGATGGCAGGCTACAGAAGTCTGCTGCACCCTGCCTATTTTTCACCATCATTCCTATTGACAAAGGAGTACTGGCCTCATCGCCTAAGTGTCTCCACGGACCATCTGGCACCTCATGTCAAGTATTCTTTTCAACCATGAAAGGTGGTCTCCCTTCTTTTCCTCTCCCTTCTTATCTCCCCCCGAAGCCCTGGTCATGTAACACAGGCCAGCCTCAAACTTACCATGTGGCCACGAATAGTTTTGAATTCTGGATCTCTTTGCCTCCACCTCCTAAATACTCAGATTATAGGTATATGCCACCATGCCCAGCTAAAACACACATTCTTCAAGAAAAGGTTTTTAATAAAATTTGTATTTCAGAATATTCCCACCAGGAGTAGATACAGACTTCGTGGAGACTGAAGCTTATGTAATTTTGCTGTCTGTTCTGTTAAGAAAATGCACACAAAATTATGAATATGAAATGTCATCACCGTCTTCTCTCTCAGGGGCCCTTTGCGGAGGCTTGAAGTTTTAGCTTTATTACCTGAACAGCAGATCTTTTCCCAAGTACCAGTATATAACTAGATGATCTAGTTATTGTTAAGAGACTGAAAGTTTTAAAAATAGGTGTGTGTGTAACGAAGAAACTAAGAGTATTTGAGTTCCTGAACTTAGAGGTAATGAAATTCTTTTCCAAAACATCTCAACAGACAGATGCAAACAGGATTCTGGATATTCTGATGCTGAGTGATGTGTAATGAATTCCGTGAATTAGGTTGCTGAGGGCTTAATTAACTTTTGAAATGGTTTGCGAAGCCACGGGTTCCAACTATATGCCATCAAATAATCATATCCAACTACAACAAAGGTAAGAGGAGAAAGGAGAGTGGGTTCTTTGCTAGCAAAGTGGCATCAATGTGGAGACACTGTGAAGGGGCCCAGTTGTAAACTAAGGGAGCACCAATGAACCCTGTCACACAAATAGGTGTTAAATGAAGATAAAGGGACAAATCAGCACAAGTAAATAATGTAAGTGGTCAGTTTTCCTAACAATGATAAAGAATACGTAAGAAGAGGTCACTGAGGAAAAAATCCTGTGTCAGGGGAGTGCTTTTGGAAGGTTACTGTATGTATCTAGAACCAGATAAAGCTCAAGGCCAAACTAGTCATGTTTCCTGGAACAAAATTAGCATATGGTTGTGAAAAATGTCCTCATATCCAGCTGCAAGTATCTACTCTGACTCCCAAAGAAAGAACAGAGTCATCCAACTTAACATTCTTAATTAGAGATCTGAAAGTAAATGCTAATGGAGTTCTCTTGAGACAATCAATCTGCAAGTAATGCCTGTGTGAGTGGGTGGGTGGGAACTGAACTTACAATTGCACAGCTTTTTTACGAAAACCTCTAGCCAGATGTTATACAATCCATGGCCACTGAAGGAAGAAGGTGCATAGATGACATTCAAATTGATTTCAGAAAATACTTAAATCAGATATGATAATGAGGCAGGGGTCCTGGGAAGCTGTCTCCATGGAAACATGTATTCCTTTCTTCCCTGGGATAGTTTAAATTAGAGTGCTTATCCGCCAGGGTTGGAGAGATCTGCCCAAAGGTAATATGGTCTCAAGAATATATGCCTTCCAACGGTGGCAACACTCCCTCTGCCGGCCAACCAGGGCTCCAGATTTGGTTTTGTGCAGCATACAACTTTCGTTCAGTACTTTTCTTCTCCTGTCACATCAAGGTTTGGTTATGAGAGAGACAGCAATTCAAGGCTTGGGCTGTGCCTCAGGCACCAGGAACCATTCCCATCTTCTTTGCTGTCACAAGCTTATCATCACCATGTGACTTCCAGTGTCTTGAAGTATTAATAACACATTGTAAAAAAATTAGGGGAGCAGCTTCCATGGTTATGGAACGCGGTTGGTCAATGAGAGAACTGAGAAATATCATTGAGGACATCTTCATTAGCAGCCTCTCGACGACGAACTAGTGAAGAGTCAGAAAGGTGTTTGTTTCCACTAGACAGATCAAATGAGGGGTGCGACCTAGGAAGAAATATGTAACTAACCCAAGTTCAACTCACTAACTTGGGTTAGTTACTTATTTAGCTGAGGCTCATTGTCTTCTTCCAGGACGACTCCTACAAGGGAGCAGAGGACTCCCTGTGGGACCCTTAGAGAAAAGCCAGTGCAGGTAACAAGTTTAGAGAGGATTAATTGCTTCATCCTGTGCAGGTGTGCCCCACGCTTGTTTAAAACACAGTTGTTGTAGTGCTTTTTGTAGAAAGCAATTGTTTGGTATCAGAGCTGTCCCCAAACAAACCCATCATGTGCTGCTAAAATCGCAGAGAGACTTAGAAGGAAAACAGGAAGTGGTGTCACTCACAGTGTAGATAGATAATCCAGATATTCATCAGTAAGCCACTAGATGAACTCGATCGCTGGACTACCCAATATCATCAAGTGGTCACTTTCCAGATATGCAAATTTGGGGCCACAGTGTAGACCTGTATTCAAAATCCTGATAATGGAGATAGGCCATTTGGGTTTGAAGAAGTCTTCCGTCCATCTAACCTTTAATTCTTTAATAGAAATAGACACGCTCACATACTAGGAAGCTTGGAGGCAGTTTAGGGTGTCAATTATTATTTGTTTCTTTGAAAGTTCCTGTTAGAATTTCTCCGATTTGCTCTACAAGTTTTCCTCAGGTATTCTCTCTAGGTGTCCCCCAGGTTCAGTTCTTACCAATCAAATTCTGAACAGGCTATTAGAATATTAGGTGGTCAACAGAAATAGGAATCAGGATTGTACACGTGCATAATTATTGTGATTATATTTACTCTCATTATTTTCTTGTATCCCTCACTCACTCCTGCTCACCCCTTCCTTCTTTCCAACTAGTCCCCTTCTAATTTCTTATCTTGTGTATGTGTGTATGTGCATATTGTATATGGTGTGTGTGTGTGTGTGTATGTATATGATTTTGTATGTAGGTGTGTATGTGTGTATATGTGTGTGTGCATGTGTGTGTATGTGCATGTGAATCAATGAGTTTCATTATGGTTGTTTACAGGAGCATTGTTCCCTACCAGTGCCTATACCACTGAAGATAATTTCTCTCCTTCCCTCATCAACAGTTACAAGTGTATTTATTTATTCTCTCACAACTGTTGCAGTCACAAGTTCACAATGTAAGCATTCTTAGGACCATGCTTCCTCCAGAAACCCAAGGAGGGCTTCCAGCCTGTCTTCTCTGTTTCTAGTGGCTTGATGACATCAAGCCAGTCCTGCCTCTCTGGAACACTGCCTCCACTCTCTCTGTCTCTGCGAATGTCTGACGGAGACACTTGCTACTGGGTTTAGGGCCATCATGGATAATCCGGGATAATCTGTCTCAAGCTCTTTCATTTGATTATATCTGCAGATTCTTTTTGCAATATGGTCACAGGATTAAGGGCTGGAATATCAACCTACTACAATCAATATAACAAAAAATGCAAATGTGCTGGCTTTTGGATCATAAAACTTTTACCATAAGTGAGAGCCTATTAATGGAATTTGCCTTTTCAGATGGTAAATACATTTTCCTCAGAACTGTAATGAGTTTTTATTTTTACTTTTTACTGGCATTAAAGATGTTTTAGAAAGACATACACTTTCATAGCACCACCCCCAAACAATTTCCTAAAAGATTTAAAAAAAAAAAAGATTAGAGGTGGGGTTATTTACCTAAACGTAATGTAAGTTTACGTTTAGTATGTAATGTAAGTATCAGAAAAACAGATTTCAACTGGTTAGCTTATTCATCTTATCAAACAAGAAGATTTGGTGCACATAATTTGTTCAGAGTAATGGTTGAACATGAAATCAGAGCTTGACTCCTTGGGCTCAAATACACACGGTCGTTCTGTTTTGGGGTAAGTTATTTCATCTCTGCGTGTCTTAGTTTCTTCACCCATAAGATGTGGAGAAAGAAAACTATGTAAACGTGGGATTGATAGGATAAAAGGGGTGAAGGTAGTTCTTAGAAAGCTCAGCTTGTGACATGCAAATGGCATTTGCTTCCATATATGCTAAAAATGTGCCGACCTCTGTGAAGTCTTGGCAAACAAACAAAACACTGCGCTCTGTTAGACAAGAAAAAGACTTTTAAAAACACACCCAGACAAGTGGACACAACTATGATGCTGCAAAAGAAATACTGAAAGTGCAGAGTTGGCAGAATCGTATTAAACACTATGCGGGGCTATTTCATTCCAATACTGGACCGAGATGGCTCTGTAACGAAGTGACATTTAACTCGAGGACTACAGATAAAGAAGTGGCATCAGATCCCCTGGGGGAGAAGTCTGTCTGGATAAACTAGATTGCTTCATATTTCACAGGCCCCCATGCAGCAGCAGGGGCATCATGCCATGGAGACGTCAGTGAGAACGCTGCTTTCTGCACATTTCCTCAGAGCCTGGCCTGCGGGGTGGAAGCATGCAGGGAAATGTGACCATAAAGACTTTTCCTCACATGGGGAACTGACCGCATATGTATCTCTTAACCTACTGGCCTAAGATGACCCTTCAGGACACTTAGACAGAACCCTCTGAGTACAGAAAGAAGCCCCCGAGCTGAGGAGTCCCCAAGAACGTCAACGTAGAGTTGAGACTTACTAAGTGCCCATGCCACGCTCTGCATCGGGTCCCACACACTGCAGGATTCTCCTACGCAGAATCCGGATTTCTGAAAAAAGTGCACGGAAGTCAAGAGGGGACTTACTGGGAGAGTAAGGAGAGCAGTACGAGAGGGCACCTGGCGAACAAGGGAGCCAGTGAGGATCATGGAAGTCTATGACACTCATGTGTGGAAATGTCACGACAAAACCTGCTATTATTTTGAACAGTGAATACCTGCTCATAAGCAAGCTTAAAAATCTTTTTTTTTTTTTTTTTGATCTGTGATTGGTTGAATCTGGGAGTGTTGAGTCCAGGGATACAGAGGACTGACCTGCTCAGCGTGTAACACACAGGGAATACCCTCTAAGTGTCAAAGGATCGATGCTTCCACCAGCAAAACTCTTCATTCAAAGCCAGATAACAGTGACATGACAAATAGCAATCGCTTGCAGGCTGAAGCAGCTGCCACTCATTAGCATATGATGTCGGGGTGAGTAGTTATCTGTTCCTGGTAGGCTGCAGTGTTCTCATGGGTAAAATGAGGACACAGAAGGACATGGGCTCTTCTCCAGCTATAATTCTGCAGAACTGGGCGTCTCTGAATTCCCCAAACTACTTGAACTGCCTGTCTTAATTTTCCAGCTCCCTGATCACCTGTGAGCATGAGGCCAGTCCTTTCAGCCCCCTATACTCACAGGTCTAGGACATTACAAATGACCCAGTTCTTCTAGGAAAAGCGATGTATGGGGACAGAGAGATGGCTCAGCGAGTAAATGTGACTGTCCTGCAAACCTGACAACGAATGAATTTACAAAGGAAGGACGGAACTGACTCCTGAAAACTGTCCCCTGACCTTCACATGTGCTTTGTGGCACGGGCACACCTGAGGACAGATGGACAGACGGACAGACAGACGGATGGACATTCTCTTTTTCTCTCTCTCTCTTGGTTAAAAAAAGAGAAGTGGTTAGAATTCTTGTGTGAGAGTTGACCTTAAACAGCTCACTTGAAATAGTTACTCAAAGGGCAAAGGAAGCAGATGGTTGTGTGTGAGTTCCAAGCCAGTGGGCTGGGAAGCCTGAGGGACTTATAGTAAATGCTGGAGATGGTTTCGGTCTGAGAAACTGGTTAAAGTTTGACTGAGGAGCTGATGACGGATGACCGGATGACCTGGGTGTTCAGTGAATGAGGCCTCAGTCATTTCACCTTTTTGTTCTATTTCTCTGGCCATTACTTCCTCTCAAGTTAATCAGTGGCAGGTGTAGCAATGGCACAAGTCTCTTCTGTTCCCAGAGGGCAGGCTTTTATTCAGCACTCTCTACTGTCCTTATTGCTGAATGGTCTTCTCTTCCTCAGGGACCAGCTAGAATTTCCTCATTCTCTTCCTGTGAATCCAACAGACTGTAGTGCAAACGAATATCCCCAGACAGTTGTTTGAAACTGTCCACAGTCCTCAAAAACTGATAGAGTTCTAAGTGTGCTCAGTTGATGTTATAAACAGGGAAGAAGGCCTTTCCAGGAGGCAGATCACGGATACAGGAAACCACGCTGGAGGGAAGTGTCGTGGGCTGGCTTTGCTCTGGACTCACTAGTACATCTTAAGAGGACAGGAGGGGCCAGAAGGAAAGGACTTATCTCTTCCTTCTCCTGCTTTCATCAGTCCTGGACTTTCCACCTTGACCACTGCAGGGCTGAGCCTACTCACTGTTGAGGACAGACCTGTGCTCTGTACTTGGCTCCACCAATCCACTGGGGAGCTTCATTCTTAATTTAACAATCCCTGGCTTCCTTGCCTGGGGGCTTTTCAAATCAAATAAAGAAGCTTTACAGATTCCCAGACACCTTATCGAACAGAAGCAATGCAAATGTGGTTACGAAGGGGGTACCTGGTTATAAATGGTCAAATCTGGAAAGGGCTGCCTGGTCTGGGAACCTCAAGAGTTGATTCCTCTTGGGTTGTCCCAGGCAGCGCTACACAGGTGGGCCAGCAGAGATGTGCCCACACCACCCGAGAGCTTGCTAGAGATATGCACCCAGTGGCACCGGACCTGCTGACGACAACTGCCAGGCACAGGTGCTGCAATCATTCCTCCGTTCTTTCAGAGCACAAAGTGTTTCAGAACTCTAAGTGTGAATCAGTGTGGTTTCATTCTTGGTGTAGCCCATCCACACATGCCATTCTCTTCATCCCAAAGCCCCTCTTTGTCTTTCCTGGCTATTGGGCAACCCCATGAGGTGCTGCTGGTATGCTCATGAGACCATGATGCCCTGAACTGCACTGGAACTGACTGATCTGCCAGCTTCTGACTTCCTGTGGCTGAGGCTGGTCCTCCGCATCCCCTTCTCCCATCCCTCAGGTCTGACAGGCAGCCTGACAGGAGTTATGATAGAGATGTAAATGAATCATATACATATATGTATACGTGCACAAACAAACACATGTACATAAATATATGCATATGTGAGATGTTTTATAGGGGCTGGGGGGATAGGTCAGTTAGTAGAGTGCTTGGCCCTTCAAGCATGAGGACCTGAGATCGAGTCTCACAACCCACATGAAAAGCTTAGAATCCCGGTCCTGGGAAAGCGGAGGCAGGTGTATGGTTCACTGGTCAGGCAGTCTAGCCTCAGCTACCAGTTAGAGATCCTGTGTCCAAAAACAAGGTAGACAATATCTGAGGAATGACACCTGAAGCTGTTTTTTGTCCTTCACATGTACACACTTGTATACATGCACTCCACATACATCTGCACTGATACATACATGAACACACACATACATATATGAAGTATCATATAGTATAAACACTTAACAATGAAAAGGCATATGTATCTACTGAAGAGCATCAAAAAGAGTTATCATTTATTAGTTTTTGTTTAAAAAAAAAAACTAGATTCCTTTCTCCTGCTCATGAAAGAAGGCATGAAGTAGCCAGTTGATCTCTGGATTTGAATTTTCTGTGTGGCCTTAAGAAATTCAGTTTGTTGTTGAAGAAGGCCCCAATCTCTTCAACTGTAAAATGGAGACATCACACTCTTCTGCAGGAGTTAGGGAAGTTAGAAACGGTATCTGCACACACACCATGTATTAAAATTGAGCTGATGGCATTATTCACCAGTTAGAGTTTATTTACTATAGAGAGGAAAGCAATGGATTGTACTCTTCTGGAAAATGGGACAGTGGCACCCCTGAAGGCTATGGCTTACTGTAGGATCTAAAAGAAAAATGCGCTGGTATTTCAAAATCTAAAGCTTCCCACTATGTTTGGGAGAAGGGCCTGGATGACCTGTGAGTGCCCTTTACAGATTAAGATTGCAAATTAGGACAGCAGCTTTTGGTGTTTTTGTTTCAAAGAGAGGAAGAAAGAGGCAGTGAGCTCCAGCAATTTCAACTAATGTGCTTCATTTCCAGCAAGCCTTCTAACACAGAAATTGCCAGACATTTTACACTTGCCCTCCGTGTTAAGATGCCAACTGTGATTCACAGAAGGGTAGGCAAAGTGACATTTATGTCTTCTCCTGAGGGCTGTTCAATAAACAGATGACTTCTTGCAAATGCTCCTTATTGCAAATCTCTGGTGAGCCAGGCAAAGCAAGGGTATTGAGGTGAGCACCCCCAAAACATGAGGGAGCCAACTGTATAACAATAGCAAAGTAAAAAAAAAAAGGCATTCTTTAAAAGAAGACCAACCACCACAAAACTCCCTCTAGCTTTCTGGGTTTGCTATTGATACCCACCTCAATGACGCACGGATGAACTGCCCAAAGCTGACTGAGGGAATTCTCTTTCCCAGGATGTGTATTTGAGACTGGAAGTAGGTATTTAGTGGAGGCTCCTCTCCAGCAGAGAGGAGGTGAGACTATGTATGCTGCCTGCTCCACAGGTTTACAGAATGAAAGAAAGAAAAATGAGATGGTGGGAGAGGAGGTGGGGAGAGAGGGAGACAGATACACACACATAGAGTGAGTGTGAGCATGGTAGTCTGTGTTAGGCTTGGTCAAGACACAGTCCTACCAGGGGCCAAATGGCTTCACACAGTGCATCAGCAAGGTCCCTTACATTACCCCCCTTCCTAGTGGCATTTGAAAGTGATACCTACATGAGCTGTGGGTGGCATTGTATTAAGGACATGTGCCTAACAGTGTGTTATCATTCGGAAATAAGATAAGAACGAAGGATAGGTGTTCCTTATCTCCTAGTCATGCAACGAGCTCATTGAAAAGGTCGCTGGATATTCAACCAATAATAAAAATTTGAGCATCCCATGGACAGCTGTCCCCGCCCAGTCATTCCTGCATAGGCACGTGGCACAAATGTGTTCAGCAGAGAGGCATCTGCTAGTTCTTGGTTGTGTATACATTTTAGAAAGGAAAAAAGAAAGTGAGCTGGAGGGTCGTCCTGCAAAACTTTAAAATTGAATAGGAGAAACTTTGTGGAAAACAAGGTTTTGCGCAGGTGGCTTTGTGCTCTGAGGGACTCAGAGCCTGCTGATATTTGAGGTCTGCTCATGACATCTTTCACAGCATGTAGATCACTTGAAAAAAAAAACATACCCATGATGCTAAAAATACCGCTCAGTCTAGCCTGACTGCAGGCTGTCAGAATGTTATATTCTGATTTTTATGCTGCCTGCTGATATTTGGACACTTTCACAAGTGTAATGTTTACCATTATTCTGTCTTTCTTTATAAAAGTTGATTGCAGATGAATAAGGCTCGAGGAAGCCTGCCTCAAGACAGGATTTGTGCTGCGTCCCGCCATTTCTCAGCTGTTCTGAGTAAGTCATTCTGCCCCAGTCTCTCAGTTGTGGAGCTGATTTGGGGTTTGGGCTGTCTTACCCATGGGGAGAGCAGATGTTCCACTTTTTATGAGAGACACCCTGATTTCTGGCCTCGTCATGTTACTTTGTCTGTTGTGTACGGTTGGTGTCATGATTAGTCGCAGAATGTTGGGTTTTCAGGTTACCGTTGGTTTCATTGGCTTGTTTGCCAAAGAAAATGGGGCCTTGAGGGTCCCAGTACAGATCTAAAATGTTGTTGGAACTTTTGACTCACACACACAAAAAAGATTATTTATAAGGCAATATGCTGCTACATGTAAGCCTCATCTTGATCTGCTGTTTAACAAACAGTTTCAGATCAGGGATGCCAGGAAACATAGTCTTACCTTATGATAAACCTCCATTGATCCCAGAGTCACCAGCAGCTGATGCTGACCTGAGCTTCTGGCCATTCTACCAGGATTATCAGAACAACAACCCACTATTCATTCATTCATTCACTCATTTACTCCCCCTCCCCCCTGTATATGTGTGTGTGTGTGTGTGTGTGTGTGTGTGTGTGTATGTGTGTATGCTAGAGGTCAACTTCAATTGTCACTGCTCAGGATGCCTTCTCCCTTGCCTTTTGAGACAGGGTCTCTCTATTTAGCTGGAACTTTCAGATAGACTGGCTGGCCAGCAAGCTCAAGGACCCACCTTCCTCTGCCTCCCAGCACTGGGACTGCAGGTGAACCCACTGAGTCCGACTTCATATGTGCGTGCTAGGGAATCTGAACTTAGGTCCTTGTGCGTGTGCAGCAAGCACTTTCAAACCGAGCAGTCTCTCCCAGCCTCATATCTTAATATCTATTTTCAGAATTCAGTCAACTCAATTGTCTAAATTAATTAGCCAGACATAGAGAGGGTGGGTGCAGGGATTGGCATACTTCTGACCCAAGACCTTGTTTTATTCTTAGACCTAGCTAATACTCATGAGCCATCCGTCACAACTGGCAAGTCCTTCCTTGGAAATGTCAGTTTATACTCTGAGGCAAGAAGCCCCACTTGTAGTTTAAGTTAAGGTCTTTGAGTCAAAGGCAGCAGACAATAGTGATCCAGAATCTCATTTAGGCTCAGTAGTTCATGAGTCACAAGGCAACAGAGATGTAGTACAAAGGATCTGACCAAAGGAAAGGCCAAGGAAAGGAGAAACAGGCCACACATTGTTGCTTGTGATCCAAGTCTAGGACAGTACCACGCATGAGCTGTCATAAGACTTAGAACACAACATAGTCATCCACAGCTACAGTGTATCCCAGCAGCCAGCCATCTCAGCCTAAGGGCCCTCTTTATATGACACACTCTATTCTTAAACAAATACCATTGTCACACTAATTTCTCACTCTTCTTGGCCATCTCCAACACCAGGAAATCTGCAGTGATTCCATAGTCTTAACTTAGCATAAGACACAGAGGAGCCTTTTGAAGATGGATACAGGGTTAGGCTGGGTCAGACACGAGTGCCCTAAATCAGAAGGCAGGCATAGAACTGTGGGGCTAGAAGCACAAAATCACCTCTATAGTTTTTTTTTTTTTTTTAAATCCCCACTCACTTGAAGTGAATCTAGCTGGAGGTGTGCCTCAGGCAAAAATGAATGAATGTCATTTGAGTCAAAATGAGGATAAACACCTTGGCACCTGCGATCATTTTCTTACTTAACACAACTGTGGGAATGTATGGGAAGCAGGATCGTGGGGGCAGCTTTGCTTGACAGTTTAGAGAGAGGTAGCTGGTAAGCTGGACGGCTATGTCAGTGGCACAATTGCAGGGCAGATGAGTGAATGCCCAGCACAGAAGAGAAGAGGCTCTTTCCCTCCCAAAGCATCACGGGAAGTCATTTTTTTTTTTTTAACTTGACAATCAAACAAACAACAGAAGCAAGCTGCCACACTCTGGATTTGCTCACCTCTGAGATTGAGCAACCATGTGAGCGGGTCCATTTTGTGTTTGAGTTGTTTATCTGTTCTTGGGAAAGGATGGTGTCATTGCTGGCACTCAACAAACAATATTAATCCTTATCATGTGACCTGTGTGAAGGCCTGCACAAGAAACCAACAGACAGGGTTTCATCTGTCCTGCCTCCCTGCAGGGTATTTTTGACTTATGTGGATGACCATAACCTACCTGGGAAACTGCCAACTTCTTACCTCTTACGGTCCAAATGTGTAACTATGGGGCCACATGACTGTGGAGAGAGGTGATTTCTTGTTCTGTTTCCTCCTCAGGATTGTACACAAATGCTCATTCTTTTCTCTTTAGATAGTACCCTCCTTGTGAACTCCTTGTACAAGACTGTGTCATTTACCCATTAAGGTCTTGAGGGATACGGCAAAGAATGCACTTCAACTTACAAGCTTTGAGTACCCAGGATCCCAAACCAGAGTCAATGAAGAATGGTTCCTAAGCTTGAAAGAAATCTGCTATTAGAAATCCCAAGTGTGTGGGCTGGAGAGATAGCACTAAGTCGGGAAAGTACTTGCTTTGCAAGCATGAGGACCTGAATTTGCATCCCCAGGACCTACTTGGAAAAGCCAGATGGTGCCATGCTGCCTATAATTCCAGTGATGGGCAGAGGCAAGAGAATGCCCTCTAGTTTGCTGGCCAGTCTACCTGAATTGGTTAACTCTAGTTCATTGAGAGATCCTGTCTCAGAAAAAAAAATAAAGATAAGGAACAAAGTTGAGGAAGACCCCCAGTGTTGGCCATTGGCATCCGCATGCACCTGTATGCACACCCCACCCCACACATACTCAAAGAAAACACCCAAGAAGAAGAGGAGGAGGAAATGGAAGAGGAAAGGAGAAAAGAAATTTAGATGGTCCCCTCCTAACAAGATATCACTGTTTGAGCTGATGAAGAAATATGTGAATTAAGAGGTTATAGTTAATAAGATGACTCAAAATACTGATATGGGTACAGATTACAAGCTCTGGGGCTTGGGAGAGGGAGGAAGTCCTTGGGTGGAGAATGAGATGTGCTCCTCTGGAAGGTGTGGTACCTGTCCAGGCTAAGCCTTGCAGGCTTCTCCGTTGGCTGATTCTTCAGCCCCACAGAAGGAAAACTTTACTAAGGAAGCCACAGGCCCAGGGTTAGTGGATTTAGGGTTCTACTGAAGGACCTAGTTACGCTTAAGGCTGGTAAGACTGGTTCTTTTCTAGTGGGAAAACTGGAGTGTGAAGTGGAAAGAATTCTTGGCTTGATTTCTGACATTGCCCTGGGTCTCTGTGGACCCTAAATCTTCACTCCATCTTCTCCATGGATCTGTCTAAACTTTCAGTTAATCTCCTGGGGTTCTTTCTAGTACACACTATTGCAGGTACCATGCTGATGACCCCCCCCAACATCTGCTATGTCATAGATGTTCCCCTGTATTCCTGTTTCAGGGTCTGTGCTGCAGGTCAGGCCAGAGTGAGGCTCAGCTAGCATTCATCCTTAGCTCCCCAGAGTCCCTCTGAATGATGTTGGCTCGGGATTTTTCTCCTTTCCTCTGGAGTCCTCCCATCTTCCCCCAGGCTTGGCTACTAGGGAATTCAACCTTAGGGTTTGAAAAGCAGTTTCACAGTGAGATAGGTTAGGGATTGTGAGTGATGTGATGTAGATTAGTTAAGATTGCTTGCTTGAACCCAGATGCCTGAAGCTCTGGGTTCCTTCCTAGCACCACATAAACTGAGTGTGGTGTCACATACCTGTAATTCTTGCATATGAAGGAGGTTAGAGGCAGTAGGATCAGAAGTTCAATGACACCTCTGGTATACATCAGGTTCCAGGCAAGCCTGAGATGCATGAAATCCTGTGTTAACAAATAGTAATAAAACCAGCCAAATGATTACATTTCCTCTTCCTAATCAAGCAAGGCAGTATGGTTCGATGGTTAGTTTTAATTGTCAACTCAATATAATCTCAGATCACCTGGGAAGAAAATCTCAATGATGGATTCTCTAGACCTCGTTGGCCTGTGAGCACATCTGTGGGAGATTTTTTTTTTTAATTTTTATTTATTTATATTTTTGTTTATTACACTTTATTTACTTTGTATCCCAGCTGTAGCCCTCTCCCTCATCCTTCCAAATCCCACCCTTCCTCTTCTCCTCCCCTTCCCTCTGACCCTAGCCTATCAGGTCTTATCAGGACTGGCTGCACTGTCTTCCTCTGTGGTCTGGTAAGACTGCCCTCCCCCTTAGGGGGAAGTGGCCAAAGAGCCAGCCACTGAGTTCATGTCAGAGACAGCACCTGTTCCCCTTACTAGGGAACCCACTTGGAGACTGAGCTGCTATATCTGTGCAGGGGCTCTAGGTTATCTCCACAAATGGTCCTTGGTTGAGTATCAGTCTCAGAAAAGATCCCTGGGCCCAGATTTCTTTTAGTACCGTTGCTCTTCTTGTGTCCCCTGGAGATTATCTTGATTACATTAATTAAGGCTGGAAGATATATCTGCTGTGAGTGACACCATTCTCTAGGCAAGAATACTAGATTGTATTAGAATGGAGAAAGTGAGCTGAGAACTAGCATTCAGTGCATTCGATGCATCTTGTTCTTGACTGAGAATGTAATGTGACTAGCTGCTTCAAGTTCCTGCTGCTTTGATTCTCCTGTAATGACAGACTGTAACCTGGAATTGTCATTGAAATAGACCCTTTTTCCATTAAGTTGCTTTTGTCAGAGTATTTTATCATAGCAACAGCAAGTAAAACAAAGACAACTAGTATCCATAATATATATAGATACAAGACAGGCAGGGTCTCACTATATAGCCTTGGATGCTCTGGGACTCAGTATGTATACCAGGTTGACCTCTATCTCATAGGGATCCATCTGCCTCTACCTCCTGAGTGCTGGGATTGAAGGTGTGTGACACCATGCCCCAAGTATTATAATAATTTTGACACTAAGGCTCACATGGAGTCATGGGACATTTATGATGGTGGTGTAGTGCAGAATTTAAGGATACAATCTCAGGTACCTCCATACTTTCCTCAGTTTATTTGTCTTTGCTTTAAGGCTGAGATCCAACTGCAGGACTTTCAAGGCTGCATGTCTGCCTTTCAGAAGAAACCGTGTATCTTCCTGACTTGGTTGTATGGAGAGAAAAGTAAAGGAGAATGTGGGGGTGACTGCTGGAGCCCGAGGACTTTCTAGAAACGGTGGTGGGAGGTGCTTAAAGCTTTGGGGAAAAGGAAAACAGCTTAAAATTCATAGTGATGTTGGCTTTGTTTGGCACATTGGATTGGGGCAGTTTTTAGCTACATGGTGACATGTAGCTGAGGATGACCTCTTGTCTTCATCTCCTGAGTGGTGGGATGATAAGCCATGGTGATGCTCGGCTTGAGGTGAGTTATCATCTTGTTTTATTGATAGCTATCTCAGTGGTCAGTGAACTCAGGGACAGTCAGAAACGAATGGGACAGAGAATCACCCCAGCGTGGTCCTTACATGGCATTGCAGCCATACCTTGCGTATACACTCACTCGCAAGGTGTTTAGTGAGAGCCACAGGCTGAACATGATCAGTTGTGTTAGCATATTTCGATGTAGCAGCATCCTAGTTTAAGGCCATGGGAGGCTACTCCTAAGATGGCTGCTAGAGTCTCGTCCTGTTCTCTGAAAGCACCCAAGGCTGTTGGTGAACAATATGTCTCTCCCACACAACAGCCCTTTCCTGCGGCGAGCTACTTCAAAGCTACTTCAGAGCCACTTCACATTTTATGTTTCTTTATCGTTTGTAAGTCCTCTGGGGATAAGTAATTACATGTTTGGAGCCCATGGGCAAGTTTCTTGCTGAGTTCTGATTTCCTCCTTGGCTTGTCCAAGGAGATGGAGAATATCAGCCTCCTACAAAGCTGTTAAATGTCACAGAGAAATCTCGTGCCTTATGGCTTCTGAGCAGTGGGGTCCTTGACAGCTACCCAATCAATCTAGGCTACTTTTAAAGATAGAAGAAAGATAAAGTAAGGGATTGAGCATTATTTCTGGGCCCTGAGTATCTTGGTACAGACAAAGATGTATGATGCCCTGAGCTTCTCTGTGGTCTTTTTTCCTTCATGTGCTGACCCTGCAGTGACCCTTTCCGCATTCCGTAGGAAATACTGTTTTTGTGGGCATGTTTCTGAATCTTACTGTCTAATTCAGGTTTGTGAAAGACTATCATATACCACAGAGCTTAGCTTTATGCATGCAAGCTTGCTGTCTTCAGCACCATCTTCATCTAAAAATAATCTTCCCTGGGCTTGGAATCAGGGAACAGCTATGCATTTCTTGGCCTATTTTATTATTCTGCTTTGTCTTAATCAGTGTCCTTCCATGCTTTGGGTATGTCATGGGAGCTGTGACATTTGAGCTCTGGGCTAGAAGAAATGGGTCTTTGAGCACTTCTGTTTTGAGGAAGTAGAAGCCGCCTTGTGAGGTTGAGGGCGTTACTGTTAGCCATTCACTTGCTAGGTGGTCAGCTATCAAGTAAGTGGTATTCATGGAAAATACTAATTTCCCCTGCTCGAAATGTGAGTAGGCTTTTTGGTTTGAATGTGAAATGTTCTCACAGGCCCCTGTATCTGAGTACTTGACCCCTAGCTGGTGGTGCTAAATTATGGAACCTTTTGCCTCACTAGAGGAGCTGGGTCCCTAGGAGTGGGCCCTAAAGTTTACAGCCTGGCCCACTTTCCATCCATTTTCTGCTTCCTGATCCGTTGGGATGCGAGGAATCTCAGCTATAGATTCCCACGACGAATCCAGTGTGTCTTACACATTATTCACTATCTCTCTTACTCCATGCCAAAGTACGTTACTTTATGTCAGCTATCTTGTCACAGGAAGAGAAAAGTAACTAATACAGCAAAGCTACGTATACATCTATACATCTATATAGACTACTGTTGACTCTAACAACGCAAGAAATACAACATTCTAAATCAAGGTTTACTTATCCCAGCTGCATAACAGATAACATTTAGTCCTTTTAAGTAGACTAAGGATGTTCGAAAACTCTTAAATATCACGTTTAATCTACCTAAAATGACACAGGATACATTAAGCTATGTTATTTACAGAAGTATACATTTTCATTTATATATGAATATAATATATAAATATACTTTTATATATTAAAAGAAATTATACCATTTGTGCTGACAGTGCTCTCCCCACAAGACCCCGAGTAACAACAATGACAACACAACAAAACAAAACAAAAAAACAAGCAAAAAAACCCCCAGTTCCAGGCATGAAAAATTCCCTTTTGAGTTGTTCATCATGGGAGTCTAAGAGACTCCCCAAACAATGTAGGCTACTGCTGTTGCCCTCATTGCCATTCAGAGTTTGAAGATAAGTCTTTATTGTTGAAGACACCACATACTTCAGACAGAGGACTCAGAGGATCTGACCTGAAAGCTTCCTCCCCGAGGGCTAGCTTTCACAGTAATGGAAGGTATTATAAAAGCTGCCAAGGGAGAAAAGTAACCAACAGTCCTGTGCAGCTGTGATGCCTATGACCACAACAATGACCAGCATACATAGGGTATTCTTTCCATTTCAGATAAAGTAAGGAGTTGTCCAAAGCTAGAGCACAGGGTGCCAGTCACAGGAGCCAAGCGCCAGTCCCTATGGGTTTAGGTTCTTCCCAGTACATTCCTGCCTCTTTAATTTGTTCTAGCAGATTGAAGTACAGAATAAAAGCAGGGATGGAAACAATTTATCTATCCAGGTAATAAAAACCCTCACAGCCACACCGCTGCTCAAGGCCAGCCTGTGTTCCATTGGTTAGGAACCAACCATGCCTGTAGGTAGACATTTGTACTCTTACTTCAGATGTTAGGTATGACCTTGGAACTTATTGCTTGTTCATGGCTGACCTGGACATTTCTGAACAATTATGTTAAATTAATTTGCTGAACACAGCAAACTAGGATCAATGGAATATTTCAACATATATACACATCAAAAGAAGAATAAAATAGGCAAACTGCCATTGTACCTGACATTATAAGAGACAGAGAGAGACAGAAACAGAGACAGAGAGAGACAGAGAGATCTTTCCCATAGCAATTTAAAGGAGAGTCTGGGTCTGGTTCATGTGGTTGTGTTTGCTTAAGAAAGCAATTCTTCACCTAGGAACACTAGAGCAGTACTCTTCTCTTTTTTTGGATTAAATTTTTATTTTTTATATTAATTACAGTTTATTCACTTTGCATCCCAGTTGTAGCTCCCTCTCTCATTCCCTCCCAAGCCCACCCTCTCTCCCTCATCTCCTCCCATTCCCCTCTCCAAGTCCACTTATAGGGAAGGTCCTCCTCCCCTTCTGTCTGACCCTAGCTTATCAGGTCTCATCGGAACTGGCTGCAATGCCCTCCTCTGTGGCCTGGCAAGGCTGCTCCCCCTTCGGGGGGTGGTGGTCAAAGAGCCAGCCACTGAGTTCTAGCAGTGCTATTCTTACCCCTGACCCCCTTTTCCTTCTACTACATTCTAGACTAGAAAACTCTAGAGAGAAAGGCCAGGGAAGAGGAATTCCACTGGTGAGAATGGAAGAAGATGTCACCTCAGTAGGCCGAAAAGGTCCTGATGGAATTCTTCCTCTGGGCTTTGAGCTTCATTTGTATTTTTGGTTTTTGAACTGTCTCCCCCCTCCCATCCTGTCTTTGCCTCTACAGTCTTCTCTATTACATGCCATATTGTATGTTACTTATTATTTGTGCAGTTTATTTCCTGCCCTGAGAAGGTGAGCTCCAAAGACTGTCTCCTTTTCTCTGTCAACTGTTAGTACGGATCCCCCAGGACTGTGTCTGACATACAGGAGGCATAATACCCATTGGTTGAATGAATGAATGATCAAGGAAACATCTGAGCAGAACAGAGCGTCTGTCAAGCTTTGCAAGGCACTCTGGTCTGCTTTAGGAAGAACGTCCTCACTGTTGGATCTAAGGCTATGGAATGGGTGTCCTCCCTGCACTATGCTGTGGTATGGCAGAAGAAGACAGGAAAAATAAATTTAGGATCTTTTTGGGCGTTGGTTATGAGTGGAAGGCAGGGGATGATGCCTTTACATATTATAAATATTGGTCAATAAAATGAGTTGTTCCCCGCCCCCATCTAACTCATATTTATGGTCTGTAATGTATTGTTCTCAATGCCTCGGATATAACCATCTAGAACCCAGGACTGGGGAGATGATTCAGTGGTTAAAGTACTTGCCTTGCCAACATGAGGAGCTGACTTTGGCCCCGGAAACTATGTTTATAAAGAGCAGGCCATGTTCTAGCCTGCTTGATGGGTTCTGTGTTAGTCAGAGACCCTGGCTCATAAAAAGGTGGGTGGTACCCAACGAGCTGATGCTTGAGAGGTTATTTTCTGGCTTCCACACCTGCACACACATGCATTGCACCTGTACACATACGCGCACCCTCACCGACACAGACATGCACACATCCACTATCTACCTATCTATGCGTACACTCACAAACACCCCCAACACCAGTATGAAGCCCATCTTGAAGTTAAACTATCTGACATATCGATATGTGCACACAATTAGAACAATGACTGATAAGTAGCATGCAAATACTAAAAACTAACAGGCCTAAGAAAATAACACTTAAGTTTCCTCGTTATGAGTAGGATGAAAACTAAAACCACAGTGGGCTACCGCTTCATGGACGGTGGACTATCCATGATGAAACAAACAAAAACGGGTGGATGAGGCTGCTAGAAACTGCAACCCCCAAACGCTGCTAGTAGGAAGGTGAAATGGAATCCAGAAACTCTTCAAATGTTATGCAGAACAACAGTACACGACTCACAGTTTCAATCCCAGACAGTTACTAATAAGAAATCACATATCCACAGAAACCTTGTACGTAACTATTCATAGTATCACCACGTTGCAGTAGCTAATATGTGAAGATAACTCAAAATCCAGCGATTGATGACTGGATAACTAGAGTGAGGATGATTGAAAGAATCAGAAAGTGAAATACATAGATAATATGAATGGAGCTAAAAAAAAAAATATTTGCCTTTGTTAAAGAAGCCGGGCCCCAACACCCATATTCTGTACCTACTTCATTCATATGACACACTCGGTGTAGATGAATCCAGAGGTGGGGGATGGAGGAGGTAGGAGTGAGAACTTAAAAGGTACAGAGCTTCTTTAGGGAGTGAAGAAAATTTCATGAAGCAAGGAAGGGTGACAAGCGCTGTGTCATCAATGTACTAAATAACACTGAACTGTATACTTTAAAATATTCAATGGTTATTTTTGTGCTATGTTAATTTTCTCAGAAAACAAACAAGCAAACAGACATAAAACCCCAATTATTCTTGCATGAGCCAAGAATAATTACTATTTCAGTTTTTTTTTTTTTACACAAAATTACTAGAGTACAAAAAGGTTAAGTAACTTGTTTCAGATCTTATGACTAGCTAGAGACTAGAGCCAAAGCAAGAATCTAGGCATTCTGATTCCAGAACACACACACAAACCACACACTAACATTCTTTTTGCTGTTTCTCCCTTCTACCCTTTGATGTAATGCGTGTGATGCTAAAAGCTTGGCCTCATCTCTAAAGGGAAAATTATGGAGAAGGAAAAGACTAACCCAATATGTACTTGGGAACAAATGCACTCATGTGTAAGATAAAAGAACAATATCAGCAGGTTGTGCAATACTCTGAAATCACGGCAAATATGCCTGTTGGTGACAGCCGCTGAGAATTGATCAGTGGGTTTGACTCTGAAGTCTTCTTGCCGTCTAATAGAAAGACCCAGTGAATCATAAAGTACATTAACCTGAAGTCATCTGGCTCTTGGTAAACAACAAGAATTATGAAGGAATACAGTGTGCCTTATGTGACAGCCTCATTATTAGAAGGATAAGCTATTTTAGGTAATATACACAACACTGAACTTTTCTGAATCCTCCAAGGCAAGTTCAAATCCTGTAGCCAGGGTAAATAAGATAGCTAGGATTCATACAGGTAGTGTCAGAGCATGGATGAAGCCCTATGAAAAACTGGACAACTCTCTGTTGTCCGACACACTCCTTGTCTTTAACCTTTGTTAATGGCCAAACTAGAAAGCCTGGCCTAGTCTTCATTTATTAATATTGTCCAGCTGTCTTCCAGGTCTCTGCATGAACCACCTGGGACAAAATAGATGTATTTTGAGTAAAATTAGATGTTACCCCTAGAAGAACCTTGGATATTGCTAAATAATAATAATAATTTTAAAATGCTTTCAACAAAAACAAAGGATACATCCTCGTTAAGTGTCCACAGGCACTGTTCTAGTTTGTCTTCTGATGTTATGATAAAATACTGATCAAAAGCAGATTGTGGAGGAAGGGTTTTGTTTGGCTTAGACATCTGGATCACAGTCCACCATTTAGGGAATTCAGGGAAGAGCTCAAGGCAGTAATTGAAGCGGAGGCCATGGAGGAGTGCTGCTTCCTGGCTTGCTAGCCTGGGCTCCTGGCGTGGTGTTCAGCCCAGCAGCTCTTGTGCCATGCCTGGCAGCAGTGGCTTGAAGGGAGTGGGATGGGATGTCAGACAATAGCAGCTTCCTGGGGACTACACAGGCCAGCCCCATCAAACACAGAATGACCACCCAGGCTCCCACTAAATGGAGAATGACAGGTTGCTTTGGGATTATTAGATAAATTTGAGAATAATATTCTATTTTTACCTTGAGTTTTTATTTTATGCACATATACACACACGGTTGTTTTATGCTTTGCATTCCTTTAAGGTAATTTTTATTTTTAGGGAGCAAATACCCCACTTATCTGCTCGAGTGTCACCACACACATGAGATATTTAGGTTCCAGATGGAAACTCAAAATTATTTGTACTGGAGCTAGGAAGGTAGCGCAGTTGATAAAGCCCTGAAAGCATGAGGACACAAATTTCATCTAAGAACCAATATTAACAAAATGCTGGATGTGGAAGTAATTCTGGAACTGGAAAGGTGGAAACAGATCCTTGGGGTTTCCTGGCCAGGCAGCTTAGCCGCTTGTCAGTTTTGAGGCCAGAGAGAGACTGTATCTCATACAAAGGCAGAGGCATCTGGAAAGTGATAGCTGAGCTTGTCTAACTCCATATTCACACACACACACACACACCACACACACACACACACACACACACACACCTGTGCATGTGTGTTCCTGTTCTCTCTCTCCCTCTCTCCACACCCCCATCTCCCTCATATTTTTTCTCTCCCTCATATTTTTACCATATCTTTTCCTACATGGTGTGCTGAGACATCACCATTTTTCTTAGTACTGGGACAATGACTGAAAAACATTTGTTCATGTTTTTTTTTTTTTAATTGTTTTAATTTGTTTTTTTTTTCATTAGCAACATCAAATTGGCCACCCTCTTGACTTCTGCCTGACTTTCAAGTCTCCTTATCAGCCTCCTGTAGATGGAAGATTTAGAGACTTACGAATGCTGCCTATTCTCCAGAAAGTCTCTCCAGTCAAGTATGTGCCACAAAGAGCCCCAGCCTTCACTGGTCCTTTCAATGTCTAAATCTCTGGATATTGCTTCCTGTCAATGTGCTGAAGAACATCTATTTATTTGGGTGGGGGGTTTGGGGGAAGTTTCTGCTGAGATGATTTTTAGTAAACTTCTTTATGGAATGCCAGCTCTTCTGAGGAGCTTTATTACTGCTGTGTCTCCTTCCTTCTCAACACTCCCCTCCATCCCTCTCCCCTTACTGGTTTCATCCTATCCACGTTTACGAAGAGCCTGTTAAATACGGTGTCAGGCACTCTGACAACTCTTTGCATTTCCAAGTGTATGATAGTCTATGGTTTCTCCATGGCTTGCAGTCAATGGCATACCCATGCATACCACGCAGCTCTGGGCACCTTGGCTCACACAGCTCCTCATTCATGGTTGCACGAACAGGCAAGGATGATGGGTGGGAAAGGACAGAGATGGGAAAATGAGGGCAAGGACAAGAAGGACCAGACCCAGGTGAGCAAGGGATGGAGTGAAAAAGAGATGGAGAATATCAGCTCACTGTAGGGAAGAATACAAGCGGATTAGAATTTTGAGTTGCTTAGTATACTGGAGGACAACTGCAACAATTTTGTTTTTCTGGAAACCTGGCCTAGCCTGCTAACGTCTTCAGTGGGAAGTGTACATCTAATTCTGAGATGCATCAAATGAACACAGTGAGTTAGTGGGTGGATCAATGAACGGATACAGGGTATGGTGACTTCATCATGATGTGGAAGCTAACTATGAAAGATGGGTTCCATGAATGTTTCCTAACATTCTTACAGCTTTTGAGCACATTTGACAACTTTTGTAATTAATGCCTGGAAAGACTGTAGTTGTGATGTAAAAGGGCAAAGAGATGTTTCCACATGTGACCACCGATCCATATCTATGCAAACAACAATCTGTCAATAAAGCCCTTTCGATGGAGAGATGGCTCAGTCAATAAGCGCCAAGACCAGAGTTCCATCCCACAGCTTATGTAAAAACGATAGGCATGATGGTGCACACTAGTAATTCCAGCTCTCTGGAGGCTGGGCAGGCAGATTCCTGGGCCTCTTTCTTTAACCACCTTAGCCCATTTGGTGAGCTCCAGGCCAATAAGAGATCCTGTCTCAAAATCAAGGTCAGCTTGGGCTCGCATCAGAGAAGCTTCTTGCAGTAGAGGGTAATTGACACAGAGACAATGTGCAGACTGTGAGAGTCCTTGGAGCACTCATCCCAGGATGGGATATCTTTAGCACACCCCTTCCCTCAAGGCTCAGGAATATATGTAGAAGCAGCAGGAAGATTTAAGGGCCACAGGTGGTGGATGACTCCAAGGAAACAGCATCTTCCAGACACAACACAACTGTGAAGTCACAGAGGCTATGGTACTGTGCATAAGAACTGCTCAGGTTCAAACCACACAAAAACCCAGCAGACATAAAGTCCCAACCCTATCCAAGAAGCTATTTGCAATTGAGGCTTGCTGGGAGAGAGAAAATCAGTTTTCTCCAGTGAAGTGACATCAACCACACTCCAGGGAGAGCCTTGTCCGGGGATTGCCAGGCAGCACAAAACAGGCTCTGTTTTTTTTTTTTCTTTATTGTTTGTTTGTTTGTTTCTTTCTTTTTTCCCTGTTAATTGTTTGAGAGAAAGAACATGAAGTTGAGTGGGTAGGGAGGAGGGGAGGGACTGTGAGGGGAAGAATGTGATCAAAAGCTGTTGCATTAAAAATTGAAAAGGAAGGTTAAAATGGAGCTGAAAGATAAAACAACCAAACAGAGAGACGGACAAACAGACCCAAAGAAGATGGGCTGGGCAAATCAAAGCAAAACTAGAGAAACAATCCTAAAGTAGGTGGTGCTTGAAGTAAGCCCTGGGATGTTATATGGCACATGCACATATGTGCATGGGTACTCCTCCAAGATGTGCCCGCACACACATTTGCACACACACATGCATTTATTAGTAAAACTCATTAGTTTTTTTTTTTTTAACTAGGTTCAAAGAATATACTGATTTGTCAGATGAAAATGAACATATCACTTGTCTTACATGTAGTGACAGAAATTATTGTCTGTTTGAAGGGGGATGGTTTGGGGTATCACAATTCATTGACAATTTAATAAAAATCTGTATGAAACTGGGTCATGTAATGTCTGATTAGTTTTACAATAGGGTATTAATCAAAAACGCTCAACTCTAAGCATGGAAACTCCTGTGGTATTTCCCCCCCTCAAATGCTAAGAGATAATTTTGGGAATGCTTGCTGACTCCTGGTTATTTTGAGCTCAGCAAAGTGCTTATTGGAAGACAAGTATTTATTCCAGGGACATTCATCATTTACATCGAGGTGGTGATTACTAAAGTCACCATCGGCAAGGTTAGCCAAGCGGAGGGTCATCTGACACACACATTGTATCTAGATCAATAAAACATATTTCAGTTTGCAAAGTCAGGAGGGAAGGGTGTTTTCAGAGGCAAGCGAGTGAGAAGGCTGCTATCGCAAGCATGCGCGCCCCAGATGCTCACCAAGTGACATCTGATACACTGGGAGACCGGGAAAGAGAAGTGTGACAACGGGGAGGAAATGGCTTTTACTCTTGAATCTTGAGCATTACAATTTGTAAAATGAGGCAATTAGCTTCAGAATGTGTTCTACTTAGCTGAGATCTTTTGAGTCATTCAGTATTAAGCTTCAAAAGGAGGAAGGAGAGGGCGGGGAGATGATTCAGTGGGAAGAGGGGTTGCTGAGACAGCAGGAGGACCCAGGTTCTGAGCCCCAGCAGCCATGTGAAAGCCAGGTGTGGCTGTGCATGTCTGCAGTTCCAGCCCTGGAAGGAGCACACAGGAGAAAACTGGATCACACTATCTAGCCAGTCAGTAAGTTCCAAGTTCAGTGAGGAACTTTGTCTCAAAACATAAGCCAGAGAGTGATGGAGCTGAATGCCACAGGTGCCTCTACTCTCTCCACTCGAATACAAATGAACCAAGGAAACTTACTTGTGCCTGAAATAAAATTTCAGTGTTTTCACACAGAAAAATACCTCTGGATTTCAAAGATAACCACAGCGATTTAGAACGAACAGGTTGGTTAAATATATTTCTTTCCTGCATATTGTAATGGTAGAGAGCCCACATTTGCAAATCCTTAGGTGGGAAAGACAAGCCAACAGGGATTTGGAATGGCTCACGATTTGGGCTTATCCATTTTGAGTGCAGGCCTCTGTAAATCATGCCTTACATAAATCACCTATGGGTTAAATAGAACTCAGACATCACGAGCGCCTTGTTACTAGTCTTATTCTTTTAAAATGAAATCTCTGCCCTGGAGAAGCTTTTGTCCAAGGGCAAAGAACAAATTCAGCCTTTAGTTAAATGCAACAGTGTCCTCAATCTCCTTTGCCCTCATCATGGGGACTTGCTCCCACGGCAGATGGTGTCAAACACTTTCAAACCACAGAGATATCAGAAATTGTTTAATCAGAGAACAGATGTCTGTCACAGGCAAACGTCTTCAAATGAAACAACTCTTCTTCATTTCCTCATATTTGGACCAGTGGATTACGACCAAGAATTTTCTGGCTGTTATCAACAAAGAGATTCAGACAGAAGGGAGCAGGTTCTCAAGGGCAGCCAGGAAACAACTCACTTAAGCCTGTCTAAATCACAGAATCCTCAGCACACATACAGCGTGAGTTTTGAATGATCAATCTAGAGGTTATTAGGGGCCAGCTCTGCTCAGTGCTATGGTGAAGTCTAAGAGAAATAAAAAGCCTGGGGGAGGCATGGCCTTTCAGTAGCCTGCTAGTGTTTGGAAACAGTTGTTGAATCACAAAGGACACAGTATATGAGGGTATTAATGAAAGTAGCATAGATTCCAGAAGTTTATTGTTGGTGGTGTGGTGGGAGTGTATAGATCTGTTCTATTTACTCAGTTTTGATAGCCATTGTCGGTGCATTGCTGGCTTTTGTAAAGTTTCAATCAATCTCTATAGATTTAGGAGGATTTGAATGTCTGTGGAAAAGAGAGATTAAGCTGGGAAAGGAGAGTTTATAAGACTAATTCAATAGCCTATCTATGAATTTTCATGGTTCCATTTTGAGGACTACAGCCAGTCTTATCTAAAGGAGAGAAAAAGCAAGAGTTGGCAAGTTAATTTTGAGATGATCTTTGAGGCCTGCCATTATCTTAGCTTTCTCTGATATAAATTAAAGACCAATGGCAAATGAGTGATTTTCTATTTGCTCATTTTCCTTGGCCACAGGTGAGAACTTTCATGGTACATATTGGGGTGTCAGTGGGTCTCAGTTTTGCCTTCTTTCTATTTACTTGCAAATCTGATCAGCTTGTAAGGGGGTGGTTGCTGTCACACATCATGGTTCTGAAATCACTTATAAAGTAAGATCTTTTGAAGGGTTTTGTAATACCCTTCAAAAAGACTGAAAGAGTTTAAACTTCCACTGTTTTTATTTAAATTAAAAAGTGAATAGTTCAACAAATAATAAATATATAAATAATAGCGATAATGATAAAGTAGCCAACATGTTGGAAATGAGCAATCTGGTCGTTATTCTTAGCCTCATGAAGACAAGCTTTTGCTGAATATTAAGGCAATCAGATTGTGCTCTCTACTCTTTCCAGATTTTTCTTCTAAGACTTGGCACTTTAACACAAGGATTGAAACCTTGTGTTTCAAGGCCAAATGGATTGGTTCAAATCTTGTATCAAAAAGTTTTTAATAAAAAAATTTAAAAACAAAGAAAGGGAATATATCACCAAACTTAAAAAGAAATAAGCATATTTTAGGAAAAAAAAATATGACTCTAGGTTCAGAGGCAAGATATAACTCCTTTTACTATCTTTGTCCTTGCAACTAAATCTAGTTTAATATATGTTGATTTTGTACTTTACTTCTTTGTTGGTATAATGTTCTTTTGAAATGTATACACCTTACCCTTGTTCATTCAAATGCTGATTTCTCTCCCCCACTCTCTGGTTTCAATCTAGATATTGTTATTGTGATACTTACTCTGAGCATCCTGTCTCAACTGTGTGCAAACAGGCCAAAATAAAACAACTAGCCACAATGTTGTGAAAAGGGAGGAGCCAGAGGACAGGAAAGAGGGGAGGAGCCAGGGGGCAGGAAATGAGTGGGAGAAGAAGGGGAGAGAGAGGAGCTAGGAGAGAGAGCTGGAGGACAGATCTTGGAACAGCGTGGAGAGATGGGCTGGACCTAATATATCACTAAAATCAAGTATAATGTGGGAAATCTAAATGTTAGGAAACTATGAGGGCTTGGAGGTTTAGGAGGGAGTAACTATTGCCCAGCATTGTGTTCTAGGTTAACTAAATAAACCCAGTCTCTGTGTGGTGATTTGGTTATATAGCTGTTTAGGACTAACAGCAGCATTAATAAAATATAATCACTAGTAAATCTTAATTTTCACTTACAACACTTTTTCTTTTGTTTTATGAGACAGGGTTTCTCTGTGGAACCTTGGCTGTCCTGGATCCACTCTGTAGACCAGGCTGGCTTTGAACTCACAGAGATCTGCCTTGTCTCTGCCTCCCAGAGTGGTGGAATTATAGGCATGTGCCACTGTACCCAGCTGATTTTACTCTTTCCTTTTTTTATTTTTTGAGACTATCTTGAACTCAATTTGTAGAACAGGCTGGCCGCAAACTCACAGTGATCTTCCTGCCTCTGCCTCCCAGAGTGCTGGCATTACAGGTGTGAGTCACTGCTCCCAACTGATTTTGCTCTTTGTTTTTTAAAAGATAAGATCTTGCTATGCAGCCCAAGCTGACCTCCAATTCTTGATCCTCCCACCTTCTCCTCCTAAGTGCTGGGTCCAGGTGTGCACCACTGAGCCTGGTATGAATGTTGAGTTTTGAGCCTTTGCTGAGAGGTGGAGCAGTGAGTACATACGCATGAGACATGTTTCTAAAGATAAAGAGTTTGCAGTTTAGACAGGACATGCACACACACACACACACACACCATGCGGCACACACACACACACACACACACACACACACACACACACATCACAGATATATGTATCACACATACATGCATACACCACATATATACAGATACACATGCACATACATGCATACACACAGGGACACACAGAAACACCCTCCACCCCTGCACCACGCCAGCAGTTTTGACTTAAACAGAATTCAGGAAAGTGCCTCTTTTCCCTGTTTCGCATTTTAAACAGGCCAAGTCCCACAGAGAAGGCAATGCTTTATAATGTTGGAACGCAGACATACTGAAAGGAAAACACGACAAGGTTGCAACATTGAACAACAAAGATAGTTACTGCCTACACTAAAATGATCCTTTATGATTTTCAGCAAGTTCAGTATCAGTGAAATAGGCGCAAGTTCACTGGAGGCGAAACAGAGCTGTGTCTCACAGGCTTGAGGACTAATTAAGGCAGGGGCAGCAAAGTCGAATGGGAAGAAGGTTGCCTAAATCACGCATCTCAGACCTCAGCAGGCATGTGCACCTCCTGGGGAGTTCGGTTAAAATACAGACTAAGAAGGCATACGGGACAGATGGCTCAGTCAACAAAGTACTTGCTGAGCAGGCTTGGGACCTAACCTTTGACCTCTGGAATTCACATTAAAAAACGTTTAGCGTAGTGGTCTACGCTTACAGTCTCAGTGCTGGGAATGTGGAGACAATTCCTGGGACTCCCTGGCTAGCCACTCTTAGCCAAATTGACATGTTTCAAGCTAGTGAGAGTGCCAGGCTTCAAGAGTAAGGTGATACGGCTGGAGAGATGGCGCAGAGGTTAAGAGCACTGTCCGCTCTTCCAGAGGTCCCGAGTTCCCAGCAACCACATGGTGGCTCACAACCATCTATAATGAGGTCTGGTGCCCTCTTCTGATCTGCAGGCACATACACAGGCAAAATATAATAAATAAAACTTTTAAAAAATTATTTAAAAAAAAAAGTAAGGTGATGGTATCTAAAAATCCGTGAGACTGAACACTGGTACTCCCAATCATTTACTCCACCCCTCATGCACGTACCTACGTGCACCCACACACAACAAACAAAGACAAAAATGCAGACTGAGTCAGTGGGTAGCTTTTGGGGTAGCTTTTGAGAATCTTCAATTTAGAACCTTCTTAGTGCTAACTGAGGGGTTGTGACTTTGAGAACACAATGTCGCCAGAATAATAGGAAAGTCTTTCATTTAGGAAAAAGTCTTTCATTTAGAATCTCGTTTTTATATGGTCATCCCTCAGCATTGGGAAACTGCACTCTTCCCTGGCTAGCTTCATAAAAAGAAGCGAAGAGGCATAGAGGGACAGATGGCAGCAAGGCTCTCTCTATCTCAGGTTTAGGCCACTGCTGGGAACAGCATGTGCCACCATAACTACAGTACAATGTCCCTGGGTCCCTCAGAAAGTGTCAAGTGTTGCTATTTATGTCCTATTTGAACAGGGCCATGGCTGTCTAATATATTTCAAGAAAGTTTTGATCAAACACAGGCAAGGTGGATTCTTGAAAGACCACATTTTCATGAGTCGCACAATCACATTGTATGGAATAGCTTCTCCGTAAGTCAGGGGTCACCGTCTCACACCTCTCTCCCTGGGGCTTGCCTTTGCCTGACGTGTACTATCGGAAAGTATGATAATAGCATTGCTACGCGCTTGGTGGTTAATAGAAAGACTCCCGGCTGGTTAGAGTACAGTGTGAGTGACCATGGAGGGCTCGGCATTAAATAGGTCTGTAGATAACAGGGTAGGCTGGGGAGGACTGTTGGGCTATAGAATCTCCTGGTTACAGCAGGGCCAGTACTCTCGTGGACTCACTGTGACATTGGTTACCTGGGCTCATCATCTTGTCATGGAAGGAGAAAAGGCTTATGGGACTCCATCCTTCCCTGACAGTTAATGGTGGCCGGGGTAAGAGATGGGATTTTACCCCAGTGATGTAACCACTGAGAAGTTGTGCATGCCCCAGAAAATAACCTCCCACGCATGCTCATATAAGCAGCCCTGTTTAAATTCATATAAGCAACCCTGTTTAAATGCATGCCCACACCCACACCCACACCCACCCACCCACACCATGAAAGTAGGAAGGATCTTGATAAGAAGAAGAGGGTTTCAGTAGGAGGTGGATGAGAGAGGGTAACAGGGTAAGGAGGGTCAAAATTCATCATGTGCATCTACGATAGGAGTAATAAACAAACACTGGTAGACTTTGCCCCTTAGCAGTCACCAAACGCTCATGTGTTAAAGGCTTAGTTGTGAAATTGCAGTGTGAGGCTATGGGCCTGGGAGGCAGTGGAGCCTCGTGGGAAGTCTTCTGGACAGTGGTGATGCTTCTCTGCTCTTTTCTTCCTTTCCTTTGAGTGTGTTCTTGCTGGGCTACAAGCAGCCATCAAGGCTTGTTACGTCACTACAGGCCCCAGGGCGAGAGTCACAAGGTCAAAGGCAAACCAGCAAGTCTTCGAGGCCGAACAAACCTTTGCTCTAAGATTACCCCAGGTGCCAGCATGGCAGCTTGTGCCTGCAATCCCAATACTTAGAAGTCAGAGGCAGGAGGGCTGCTGCTAAATTTGAGGTCATCTTGTCCACTAGTGAGCTACGGGTCAGTCAGGGATGCAGAGCAAAAGCCTGTGTCACCCCCTGTCCCTGAAAAAAAGATTATCTCGGGTGCCTGTTACAGTAGAAAAAACTTAAATTTAACAAAATAGAACTCTTGATTAACAAGATGGGGTTTTGTTTTGTTTTGTTTTGTTTTGTTTTTGTAGGATCCCTAAGACACTTTAGAGTGATGGAATTTCCAACTAAAATCACTAACTTTTGTTTAACGAGAAATTTAAAAAGTACTAGAAATTCTTTAGGTTTTTAAAAAATTTTCTTAATTAATAACTAGATCTGCTAGATTCCTAACATGCCAAATTTCCAAAGTAAAGCACATTTAAAAAGAATATATATATTTATATATGTGTGTGTGTGTGTGTGTGTGTGTGTATGCGCACGCGCATTGTGCCTGTGTGTGGGTTTGTGCAACTAAATGTAGGCGCTAAAGGTGTCCGATCCTCTGGAGCTACAGGTACAGGTAGTTGTGAGCCACAGGGCATGGATGCTAGGAACCAAATTCGGGTACTCTGGAAGAGCAGGAAGCCCTCTTAACTACCGAGCAATATCTTCAGCTCCCCAAAGTACAGTTTCTTAACTTATTCAACCGATTTTGTGTAACCCAGCGGGCAGCAGTAGCGGTGTTCTCAGACATAAATATTTTCCCCAAATAGGCCATTATTTTTTTTCCCTGTGCTTACTGCCTGTTGCTTGAGCGACAAAGCCAGAATTTTAGGGTTGGCAATAGATATAAAGATGGTTTGCAAGCCGTGGACATCTGTCACCTGCAAAGCAGGGAAATAACTTTTCTTCTGTTTGATGGAAATATGTGGCATGGAGTTCTGGAAGGTAGTAAAAGGACCAGCAGTCTTACCCAGCTTGAACCCTATAAACTAAGAGGCCAGCCTTCCACGGAAGATGTGCTCACCTGTCCAATTTGTTGCTGCTCTTGGGAATAAACAGCCACTCTCTAAATACAAACAAGAAATAATGCTGCTAGAAGCTGAGATTATTTTAAAATTGGCAACCTTTTTTCAATACATTAATGTCTATAAGAGATTTCTTGGTAAAAGAGACACATTTGAACATGCTATATTTATTAGGTATTTCTTCTCTAGAATCTAAGCATATTTATATCACAAAGGCCAACTATAAGAAGGAATAGACCCATTTTAACAAGACAAGCTGAGAAAACCTGTACCATCAGTTTACTTAGGAGGCTGAGGCAGGAGGATCACAAGATCAAGGCCTATCTTGGCAACTTAACAACATCCTATCTCAAAATAAAATAAAGAAGGGTTGAGGATGTGATTACTCAGAGGGTACTTGGCTGCCATACACTGCTAAGTCCTGGCTTTAATCCCCAGTACTTCAAAATATAGCTGGATAGTGGTGGTGCACATCTTTAATCCCAGCACTCAGGAGGCAGAGGCAGCTGGATCTCTGTGAGTCTGAGGCCAGCCTGGTTCAGAGCAAGTTCCAGGACAACCCATATACCCAGAGAAACCCTTTTTCAAAAGACCAAAACCAACCAAACTTAGGACATAATAATCAACTTGTATTTATTAACTGAAATTAGCAATTTCATGAAGTACAATAGTAACAAGAGTTACACTTCCATGTAAACCCTCTTATTTCTTGCAAATACCTTATGTGGTAAGTACCATTATCATCGTACTTGAAAGGAGAGGAAATTGAAGAGGCAACTTACAAGTCAACCTCTCAACCTGATCACCCTTTTCACACAATGTAAGACTTGATCCTTGATCAAATCACAATCAACCTGATCAATAAGCATTTCAGTGTGGCCTCAGCATATGAGAACAATGTAATAGTTCAGCATCTTCAACAAATGGTGCTGGTCCAACTGGATGTCTACATGCAGAAAAATGAAAATAGATCCATTTCATCACCCTGCACAAAACTAAAGTCCAAGTGGATCAAAGACCTCAACATAAAACCAGGCACACTAAATTGGTTAGAAGAAAAAGTGGGGAACAGCCTAGAACTCATTGGAACAGGAGACAACTTCCTGAACAGAACACCAACAGCACAGGCCCTAAGAGCAACAATCAATAAATGAGACCTCATGAAACTGAAAATCTTCTGTAAAGCAAAAGACACTGTTGTCAGAATAAAAAGACAACCTACAGACTGGGAAAGGATCTTCACCAACCCTATATCTGACAGAGGGCTGATATCCAGAATATATAAAGAACTAAAGAAGTTAAAAAGCAATAAATCAAGCAATCCAATTAAAAAATGGGGTACAGAGTTAAACAGAGAATTCTCTGTAGAGGAATATAGAATGGCAGAGAAACACTTAAAGAGATGCTCAACGTCCTTAGCCATCAGAGAGATGCAAATCAAAACAACCCTGAGATTTCACCTTACACCCATCAGAAAGGCTAAGATCCAAAACTCAAGTGACAGCACATGCTGTAGAGGATGTGGAGAAAGGGGAACCCTTCTCCATTGCTGGTGGGAATGTAAACTTGTACAACCACTTTGGAAATCAATCTGGCGCTTTCTCAGACAATTAGGAATAGTGATTCCTCAAGATCCAGCTATATCACTCCTAGGCATATATCCAAAAGATTCTCAAGTACACAACAAGGTCATTTGCTCAGCCATGTTTGTAGCAGCTTTATTCTTAATAGCCAGAAGCTGAAAACAATTCAGATGTCCATCAACGGAGGAATGGATACAGAAATTGTGGTCTTTTATACAATGGAATACTACTCAGCAATTAAAAACAAGGAAATCATGAAATTTGCAAGCAAATGGTTGGATCTAGAAAAGATCATTCTGAGTGAGGTATCCCAGAAGGAGAAAGACACACATGGTATATATTCACTTATAAGTGGGTACTAGACCTATAAGATAGGATAAACATACTGAAATCTGTACACTCACTCAGAAAGACAAATGGGATGGACATTGGATGTAGGAGAAAACAAGTAACAGGACAGGAGCCTACCACTGAGGGCCTCTGAAAGTCTCTTCCTAGCAGTGTATCAAAGCAGATGCTGAGACTCATAACCAAACCTTTGGCAGAGCACAGGGAATCATATGAAAGAAGGGGGAGTTAGTATGACCTGGAGAGGACAGGAGCTCCACAAGGACCAAATATATCTGGGCACAGGGGTCTTTTGTGAGACTGTATCTCCAGCCAAGGACCATGTATGGATATAACCCAGAACCCCTGCTCGGATGTAGCCCATGGTAGCTCAGTATCCAAGTGGGTATCCTAGTAAGGGGAACAGGGACTATTTCTGACATGAACTCAATGGCTGGCTCTTTGACCCCTCTGCCCCCCACCTGAGGGAGGAGAAGCCCTGCTAGGCCATAGAGGAGGACTTTGCAGCCAGGCCTGAAGATACCTGATAAAACAGGGTCAGATGAAAGGGGAAGAGGTCCTCCCCTATCAGTGGACTTGGAAAGGGGTAGGGAGAAGATGAAGGGGAGGGGGAATGGGAGGGAATGAGGGAGTGGGATACAACGTTAACAAACTGTAACTAATATTAAAAAAAGAGAAATAAAAAAACAAGTTCTCTTTCTGTTTGTTGCACAATAAATATCTATATGATTATTTGCATTTGTGGCGTGTGTGTATGTGTTTGTGTGCAAGAACAGTTGTGGCTACAGGTGTGCCTGGTCCCTGTGTAGAGGTTAAAGGAAAATCTTGGGTGTCAATCCTCAAGAGACTTCCACATTCTAAGTGTGCTGGCCCACACACTTCCAGATACCCACCTATCTCTACCTCCTACCCTGCTGTTCCTGGGTTTATGGGCAGGTGTCAGCATGGCTGGAATTTTATATGGGTGTTGGGGCTCTGAACTCAGGTCCCTGTGTTTATTAGGCAAGTGGTTTACTGACTTAACCCTCTCCCTAACCCAGTATCTGATTTTTTTAAAAATTTGTTTTAAACTCTATCATCTAAGCTTACCATTTCATACCACATGACAACTTCCTTTGGGTTTAAAGAGGAAAACCTGACTAGCTGTGCAGACAGTCAGGATCTGGAGTCTGTTTTGGGTTTCAGTCCCAAGTGAGGATGGCATAGATGTGTTAATGCTTTCTACATTGGTATGACAGAATGCTTGACACAGACAAGGGAGGGAGTTGTATTTTGGTTCAGTATTGGAGGGCATTAGTCAATTATTAGGGGCAGTTGAAAAAAAGGGACGACAGAGCAAGTCAGTTTAAAGAGGCAGGTATGGCAGAGACTGCTCACATCCAGTGGACCATGCAGCAGGCTGAGGCAGGAAGCCGGTGTGTGTGTGTGTGTGTGTGTGTGTGTGTGTGTGTGTGTGTATGTGTGTGTGGCTGTGTATAAAGTCAAAGGGCCAGCGCCTGTGAGCCTTCTTCCTCCAGCCAAACTGCACTTTCTAAAAGTTCCCCCCAAATGGCTCCACCAGCTGCGGAACAAACATTAGCAACACAAGCCTGTGAGTGACATCTCAGATCAAAAGTGTAACAACACCTAGGACAGGAGGTGTGTGTGGACAGAGGCTCATTGACGGCTGGCCTCGTCCCTGTCCTGCAGTGATACTTGGATCATCAGCACTGCTGCAGACTCCAGGGACAGCGAGGTAAACATACAAAATCAGAATGGTATTCAGTGTCTTCCTCACTGCTATGTGAGCTTTGCTAAAAACAGCTCAGATTTTGCTTGAGTCGTAAACTAAGCAAACGCGACTGGAGGAGACATGCGGAACAGATGTTGATGTTGAAAAGACCGCTTATCTATCATCACTTTTTTTTTATACCATCAGCTGAAACTAGCATTCAATCTCCTTTCTTAAAATTGTTTAAAGTGAATCTGTAAGTCCAAGTCGTAAAAATTCCTAGTGAAAATGGAATCATTTATTTTGAAAACTTTAACTATTCTGTAACCCTAGCTTGCCAAAATTCTTCGTAGATGATCAAATTATTTTCACTCTTTTGAGATCAAGAATGTTTAAGTTTATATCCCTTTTCCTGTAGAGGGAACACCACATTTATAGCATAGTTACTTAAAGATTGAAATGGTATTCTATGGATTCATTGAAAATTATGACATCCTGTACACACACACACACACACACACACACACACACACACACACAAACACACACAATATTGAAATTCCTATGTAGAAAGACATTCAAATAGGTGTAAATAGGTCTGAATAGAATAATCTCTCTCAAGGTTAAAGAAATAAGTGGAGAGATTCATATATAAGGCAAAATAACTTTTCAGGGCTTCAGTTCCCATTTGAAATATAGGGATGAATAGGAAAATAACATGGCTATCTATGCTATCTATCTATCTATCTATCTATCTATCTATCTATCTATCTATCTATCTATC
>NW_026587556.1:943531-966798 GCF_907164565.1 Psammomys obesus
ATCTATCTATCTATCTATCTATCTATCTATCTATCTATCTATCTATCATCTATCCTCCCCTTACACTCCAACAATTGTTACTGTTTATTTTGTATTTGTTCAGAGTCAGTGAAGTCTTTACTACCAGGTAGAGATACATTCCTGTAATCTCAGCACTAGGAGGCTGAGGGAGGAGTGTATTAAGGCCAGCCTGGACTACCAAGTTCCAGGCCAGCTTGGGCTAAGCCATGCAACTGTGCCCTCCTCCACCTTCTGAGATTATGTAAGATGAATTATAGTATCAGATACTTGGAAAGTCTCAATCTGTAAGTCCTATTGTACTTTGTCATAGGTTAGAACCAAGCAGAACAAATGAAGCCAAATAGAAGAAAACGGTGAGGTCAAAAGATTTCCAGAATAATTTTGAATGACACAAAATATTCTTCCCAATTTTTTTTCTCATTAAAAATAAGTAAGTAGTAATTGGCTAATTAGCTGAGTCAAAATTAATCTTATTAGCATTGAACAGTATGAAAATTTCTAAGTTTTCACAATGTAGTTATGGGTGGGAGGACATATCCGTTTTAATTGGGCAACACTATGTATATGTATAAGAATCTTAACAAGTAGGAGCCTTAAATATGAAGATGAAGACTCAGTTTAGCTGCTGTTTTCTTACACATAGTTTCATGAGGCCAGCTTCTTCTATAATTCATGCTGTTGTTTTTCTTCTAATTAGTTTTGCTGTTCATCCCTCCATTCTGTCTTTCTAGCTTATTATTTTTCCATGTGTGTTTGTGTATCTGTGATACACACATGTCTTCGTGTTTGCATGCATGTGGGTACAAATGTGTAAGTAAGCATTCACATGGAGCTCCAAAGTTGACTTCAGCAGTCTTCATCCATCGCTTCCTACCTTACTCGTTGATACAGGGTCTCTAGAGCTGAACTCAGAGAACTTTTCAATGTGGCTAATCTAGCTGGTTAGCTCACTGGGAGGTTACCCTGCCTCCTTTCCAAGCACCAGACTTTTATGTGGGCCGCTATGCCACTGCAGTTACCTAGGTGTTGGGGGGATCTGCACCCCAATGCTTGTTCAGCAAGCTTTTTATCCACTCAGCCATTTCCTCAGCCTTTCCAGATCAATTTCTGCTTTCTGCCTTTAAGTTATTCAACTTAACACGAGTCAAACAGTTAAAGTCACTGTAAATAATATTTAAATATCTATACACCAAATATAATAGTCTCATGTAGCCAAGGCTGACCTTAAACACTCTATGTAGCTGTGGATGACCTTCTGATCTTGAACTTCTGATCTTCCTGTTTCAACCGCCCCCCCTCAAGCTGAGGTTACAGGTGCTGTCCTACAACAGTAGCCTTACACAGTGCTGGGGATCAAACCCAGGGCCTCTTGCATGCTGGCAATTACTCTACCCACTGAACTAGATCTCCTGTGTCTACAGAATCTGTTCATATCTTCAACATTCCCATTACACCGGGATGTGAAGTTCAATAATCCTGCTCCTCTGCATTGGCATCCATTACGGGTTTCCCCACTCTTCCTTTTGCTCATTTAACTCTTGGGGGGAGACTGTATTTGTTCTCAGAAGTTGGCACAGTTGGCAGCTCAGTGGTATTTTTGATTGGCTATCCACAGGTGTGTAAGTCTGAGAATTGTCTCCCCATGAGATATTGAGTTGATTCCTTTTACTGAATCTAGAAAGAGCCTTTTGAATTTTTTGGAGGGTTTATAACAAAAAAAAAAATCACCAGATATCTACTAGGAGTAATAAATTTTCTTTTGTGTTAGATAAATGTTCAAACCTCAGAGAGCCAATAGCTATAGTTGTTTCCAGGATAAAAAAAAATTTTTTTAGAGAGCTTTTAAGAGAAGGCATTTTCTAGATTTATTTATTTATTTATTTTTTTAGTTGTTTCAGATGTTCTTTTTTTTTTTAATTTTATTTTTCTTTTTAGTTACATTTTGTTAACTCTGTGTCCCAGCTGTATCCCGCTCCCTCATTCCCTCCCCAACCCCACACTCTCTCCCTGGTCTCCTCCCTGCCCCTTTCCAAGTCCACTGATAGGGGAGGACCTCCTCCCCTTTCATTTGACCCTGTTTTATCAGGTATCTTCAGGGCTGGCTGCTAAGTCCTCCTCTGTGGCCTAACAGACTGCTCCTCCCCTGGGGGGGGGGTCAAACAGCCTGCCCTTGAGATCCTGTTAGAAATAGTCCGTGTTCCCCTTACTTTGGAAAACTACTTGGTTACTGAGCTACCACGGGCCACATTTGAGCAGAAGTTCTAGGTTATATCCATAGATGGTCCTTGGTTGAGTGTCAGTCTCAGAAAAGACCCTGTGCCCGGATATATTTGGTCCTTGTAGAGCTCTTATCCTTTCCATATCATACTAACTTCCCTTCTTTCATATGATTCCCTGCATTCTGCCGAGGGTTTGGTTATGAGTCTTAGTGTCTGCTTTGAAACACTGCTAGGTAGAGTCTTTCAGATGCCTTTTGTGGTAGACTCCTGTCATACGTTCAATGCACATCCCATTTGTCTTTCTAAATGAGGATTAATCACCTTCGCCTGTGTCCACTTTCTTGATTATCTTCTTTAGGTGTGTAGATTTCATTATGTTTATCATATCTTGTAGGTCTATATAAGCGAGTATATACCAAGTTTGTCTTTCTCCTTCTGAGATACTTCACTCAGAATGATCTTTTCTAGATCCCACCACTTGCCTGCAAATTTCATGATTTCCTCCTTTTTGATTGCTGAGTAGTATTCCATTGTGTAAAAATACCACAATTTCTGTATCCATTCTTCCGTTGATGGACATCTGGGTTGTTTCCAAGTTCTGGCTATTACAAATAAAGCTGCTACGAACATGGTTGAACAAATGTCCTTGTTGTGTACTTGAGCAAATTTTGGGTATATACTTAGGAGTGGTATAGCTGGGTCTTGAGGTAGCACTACTCCTAGTTGTCTGAGAAAGCGCCAGATTGACTTCCAAAGTGGTTGAACCAGTTTACATTCCCACCAGCAATGGAGGAGGGTTCCCTTTTCTCCACAACCTCTCCAGCATGTGCTATCACTTGAGTTTTTCATCTTGGCCATTCTGATGGGTGTAAGGTGAAATCTCAGGGTCGTTTTGATTTGCATTTCCCTAATGGCTAATGAGGTTGAGCATTTCTTTAAGTGTTTCTCTGCCATTCGATGTTCCTCTTTCGAGAATTCTCTGTTTAACTCTGTTCCCCACTTTTTAATTGGATTACTTGGTTTGTTGCTTTTCTGCTTCTTTAGTTCTTTATATATACTGGGTATTAGCCCTCTGTCCGATAAAGGGTTGGTGAAGATTCTTTCCCAATCTGTAGGCTGTCTATTTGTTGTGATGACAGTGTCTTTTGCTTTACAGAAGCTTTTCAGTTTCATGAGGTCCCATTTATTGATTGTTGCTCTTAGAGCCTGGGCTGTTGGTGTTCTGTTCAGGAAGTTGTCTCCTGTGCCAATGAGTTCTAGGCTGTTCCCCCCTTTTTTTTCCAACTGATTTAGAGTATCTGGTTTTATGTTGAGGTCCTTGATCCACTTGGACTTTAGTTTTGTGCAGGGTGATAAATATGGATCTATTTTCATTTTTCTGCATGTAGACATCCAGTTGGTCCAGCACCATTTGTTGAAGATGCTGTCTTTTTTCCATTGAATGGATTTGGCTTCTTTGTCAAATATTGAGTATTCATAGGTGTGTGGGTTTATTTCTGAGTCTTCTATATGGTTCCATTGATCCTCCTTTCTGTTTCTATGCCAATACCATGCAGTTTTTATTACTGTTGCCCTGTAGTACAGCTTGAGATCGGGAATGGAGATACCTCCAGATGATCTGTTGTTGTACAGGATCGTTTTGGAGATTCTGAGTTTTTTGTTTCTCCATATGAAGCTGAGAATCTTTTTTTCAAGGTCTGTAAAGAATTGAGTTGGTATTTTGATGGGAATTGCATTGAATCTGTAGATTGCTTTTGGTAGGATGGCCATTTTCACAATGTTAATCCTACCAATCCATGAGCCCGGGAGATCTTTCCATCTTCTGAGATCTTCTTCAATTTCTTTCTTCAAAGACTTGAAGTTTTCTCAAACAGGTCTTTCACTTGCTTGGTTAGAGTCACACCAAGGTACTTTATGTTATTAGTGGCTATTGTGAAGGGTGTTGTTTCCCTAATTTCTTTCTCAGCCCTTTTGTCTTTGGTATACAAGAGGGCTTCTGATTTTTTTGAGTTGATTTTGTATCCTGCCACTTTGCTGAAGGTGTTTATCAGCTGAAGAAGTTCTCTGGTTGAATCTTTGGGTTCGCTCATGTATACTATCATATCATCTGCAAATAGTGACACTTTGACCTCTTCCTTTCCGATTTGTATCCCCTTGATCTCCTTTAGTTGTCTTATTGCTCTGGCTAGGACTTCAAGTACAATGTTGAAGAGATATGGAGAGAGTGGGCAGCTTTGTCTTGTCCCTGATTTCAGTGGGATTGATTTAAGTTTCTCTCCATTGAGTTTGATGTTGGCTATAGGCTTGCTGTATATTGCCTTTACTATGTTTAGATATGTGCCTTGTATCCCTGATCTCTCCAAGACTTTAAACATAAATGGGTGTTGGACTTTGTCAAATGCTTTTTCAGCATCTAAGGAGATGATCATGTGGTTTTTCTCCTTCATTTTGTTTATGTGGTGGATTACATTGATGGATTTCCGTATGTTCTTTCTTTCTTTCTAAAGGGGGCTTCATTGTCCTTAGATTAGCTTAGCTCATGGCTGCTGCATATATACGACTGAAAACAGAAATCAGAATATAAGGCATAGATCCTCAAATTGTGTATAGATGAATGGGGTGGTACCATGAGTAGGTAAAATTTTGTGTTATTTTGAGGCAGGGTCTTACTACTAGGCCAGGCTAGCTTCAGACTTACTGCAGTCTGTGTGCTTCAGCCCCTTGAGTGCTGGGATTACAAGCATTTGTTACTATGACTGGTAGAATATATAGAACTAAGAAAAAAAAATTAAAAGTGGCAAATAGTAGTAGGCCACCTAAATAAGCACAATATTAAAATAACTTCTGATGTCTTATTGTTGCATACAAAGGTCAGGGCACTGCTCAGCCCTCACCAGAGAAACTTCTTGTGTTTATTGGCAATTAACACAAAAAACACAACTGGTCAACATACAGAACATAAGAGACTTTGGTGTGCATAGCCCTAAGTGGGAGATCTGTGCCACATGCCCACACCCCATGCCAATACCCATGGATCCCTGCTGAAGAGGGAGAGCAAAGAGCATAAGAGCTAGAAGTGTGAATGACTTCGAAGAAACTGCTTTCTGTAGGCCAGATAGACAAACTCCCGGAGACTGTAACAGCATGTACAAGACTCCTGCAAGCCCAAGCTAGACAAAATTGCAGCTTCGAGGAGGGAGGGAGGGAGGCACAAAGTCCCCCCTTCAGCCCAGGAGCTATGGGCATTTGACAGCTGCTGGGAGAAGGAAAGCCAGTTTCCTTTAAAGGTGTGGCACCTGGAGTAATCTGCCCTACTCCAGAGCAGGTCCCACACCTCAGCACCTGAGCAGTACAAACTGGACTTGATGGGTTAAAAATGGAGAGACAGGCAACACGAAGTTGGGTGAGATGAGAGTGGTTCTGGAAGGAATTGGGGGAAGGATGAATATATCAAGATGCACTGTATGAAGTTCTCATAATAATAAAAAATACTAAAATAGAAAAACAGTGGTAAATAAAGAAGACACGATATTAACTGTGTTATCCATGCTTGAACGTACAGCTCAGTGCCACTAACGTTGTTCTTACTGTTTTGCAACCATCACCCACCATGCTCCCGGTTATTTTTTGCTTGCTGTGATAAAAATGACCTGTGAAAAGGACTTAATGGAGAAAGGGTTTATTTTGACTCACAGTTCAGGTCTAGTCCATCAGGGTTGGGAAGCCAAGGTGGCAGGAATTTGAAGCATCTGGTCATCTACCATATTCACTTGAATTCAGAGGCCAGAGCGAGACAAAGACATGCGTCTACCTCTGCCACTCTCTGCCTTGTTGCTTAGGGACAGGGTCTCTCGCTGAACAGCAAGCTCATTTTGACCAGGATAGCTGCCCAGGAAGTTCTTGGGTAGCACCCGTTTCCATCCTGTAATGCTAGGTGGGGTTACAGTCATGCACAGCCACACTTGGCTTCTTCTTTTTCGCTCTTTTAAATGTAGGTGCTGGGATACTGGAACTCCAGTTCTCATGTGTATAACGCAATTAATTGCTCTAACCTTTGAGCCACTTATACGCCCCCTGTTGACTCTTTTTCTGTGAGTGTGAGCACAGATGCACATAGGCTCGTGTGCTTGTGGAGGCAAAGAGTGATCTTAGGTGTTATTTCTCAGGAACCACTGACCTTTCAAGGCAGGGTCTCTCAACAAACCACAACTTACCAGGCAGAGTGGGCTGGTTGGCCAACAGGCCCATGGAATCTACCTTGCCTCACAATCCCAGCTCTGGGCTCACAAACTCAACTCATCATGCCTAGCTTTTTTATTTTGTTCGTGGGCTTGTTTTTTTTTTTTATTTTTAAATATGGAGTCTGGAAGTTGAACTTAGGTCTTCATGCTTGCACGCTAAGCACTCTCCTGTCCGGGGCTATACTGCCAGCCCCATTCACTGACTTCATTCTGCGCTGTGTCTGATCACTTTATGTGACACCCCTGGTGATAAAATTATATAAAGTTTCCCACTCTAGACCCAGCATGTGAAATGGATATGTTTTAGAGAAGGTTACGGAGACATGAGATATGATGGCGTGAGATGACAGAGTGACATGAGGCGTGGTCTCTGCGGTGCTGAGGGTACCACCTGTGGCATGGTAGCAGATGGTCTCATGCACGTGTTTTCAGAGTGACAGGCTTCTGCACAGGGAGCTCGCAAGCTACTTTTAACTACGGTTATTCAGGAGCTGTTTTGTTAGGTGTCTGTGAAAGGCCAGCGTCTGAGCTAACCCACCCACACTCCTGCAGTTATGGTCTCTGTCACTGCGACTGTCACTCTTCTAGCGTCATCTGACATTCTAGCTCTTGCCAGTTTTCTCTTCAAATCCTTTTAGAAAACTATTTTTTACGCCCGAATTTGTCATTTTACTTAAAAAGGGAAGAGTCACAAAAGGGCCCTTTATATTTGTGTCTGTTTTCACTTCCTTTTCTGTTTGAAAAAAATTCACCTGCATCATCTATTGATAAGAAAAGCGATAGATGTATTTGATTCTTACATGTTTATAGTTGTTTTTGAAATTGTTGCCCTTTTGTTGAGTCAAAATGTCATCATGTAGCCCAGTATGTCCTTGACTCAGAGCAATTCCTCTGCCTCAGCTTCCTAGAACAAATTGCTTTTGGAACATGATCCTAACATGTCAACAAACTGTATCAACTTTAGTTTACCTCTTTTTGTAGCAAGTTCTCATGTGAGTCCTGGCTAGACTCACATTTGCTGTGTAGTTGAGAATGACCTTGAACTTCTGATCCTCCTGCCTCCACCTCCTGAGTGCTAGGATGTCAAGCATGAGACACCACATCCTGTTTGTGCAAGCTAGAGACGCTCTCTACTGACTGAGCTACGTCCCAGCCCCCGGCTGAGCATGTCCTAGAGAATTTATCACGATACATTATTCTGATGCTGCTGCTTAAAGATGAGGGGGGAGGGAGCGGCAGTAACGGAGCCATGGCTGAGATGCTGGGTAAACAAGCTCACAGGAAGAAGCCGAAGCCAGGCCCAGTGTGGACGTAACTTTCCTGGCCTCCCTGGATCAAGGCCGCAGTGACCGACGATGTGAACTTGCCAACTTGCTCGGCACCATCAGATACCATCCCCATCTTGTAAAACATGGAGTCTGGCTGCAGGGAATCTGCCATTCCACAGACTATTTTTTTATTCTTAGCTGAATGGGATGGTGCAGCTTCTCTGCTCCGCATGGAGCTTCCCGAACAATCTGCCAAAACAGCGTTGACCGTGGTCTTTGACATTTAAGAGGCAGCACAAATATCAGCCCCGTCTTAGAGCTGATGGCTTCAGGACAAAGCTCATTCTCTTGCTTTGGTTTAAGTTCGTGACCGGTTTCCACCACTGGTTGTCATGTTTCAGTCTCGAGGTCCTAAGCACTGGACCGGACCATTCTGTCGGATGGATTTCTCGTGGGAAGGCTGGTGCTGTGGCCTCCTTCCTGGCTACTCTGTGATTATGTGGGATGAAGTCTTGAATTTGGTTCGCCACACTTACCCTCCCTGAAACGTCACCCTTCTAAGTTCTTACCTTACCTGGGTAGATATGCCAACCTCACAGATCACCTGTGTTTCCCAAAAAACACCACTAAGACAAAACCCTTTTTATCGAGTCCATAACGCAGGTTTTACAGCTAATTGGATTTTTTGGCATACCACGACAGGGCGAACATGAAGGAGTGAAGAGGAATCTCTGCGCTTGGTTTTCTTTAATAGGTATCTTGATCTAATTAAAACTTTAAATTCTCTATCAGTAATTTATCCCGTTGTAAAAGTTACTTGAAGAAATGTTGATTTGGCTTATGAGGAATACTGACGTTCAATTGGCTTTAAGTCTGTGCTGGCTAAATCACCATCAGTCCTGTCCTAACGCAGAAGCTGGTGAAACAAACACATCACCCCAGAAAGTAGACAAGCAACTCTCATTCAACCTGCTGCACTCAGCTTAGCTCTCTCTTCCATAGCTTTGCACCCTGGGCTTAGGAGTCCAAACATGAATTACAGGACATCACTCCAGGAACCTCAGAAGTAGGCCTATCTGACATGGATTTACATGGGGAGAAAAAAACAAGAGGTACACACAGAGGAAAGGCCATGCAAGGACACGGCAAGAAGGAAGCCATCTACAAACCAGCCACAGAGCATCCACAGAAGGCCAACTCTTGTTCTCATACCTATATTTATACACATAGGAGCACTGCGAGACGCCCTCAGTGTGCTCCAGCTCAGTGCCTCACAGGGTGACTGTGAGATGCTGGCATCATACCCTTCGCTCTTGTACTTCCGGCCTCTGAGACTATGGGAAATAAATGTCCATTGTGGGAGATACCCAGGAGATACAGTGTTTTGTTGTGACAGCCCCAACAGACTAAGAAAATGTACCAAATGCCCATGCATACTATTAGCTCACAAAAGCTGCTCAAACCTTCCAGGAGAGCAGGTGTGGGAGTGATCTCATCGGCTAGAAAGAAGCTCAGAAAAAGCATGTCCTTTCCCTGAAGCCGCATGGTGTGTGCGTGCGGATGGGTACACATTCATATGTGCATATATGTGTCTATCTACATATGCATATGTGTGCACGTGTCTGTGTGGGTGTGTATATAGGTGTGTGTATGTGTATGGATGTGGTGTGTATGTAGGTAAGGTCCGTGTATCCCATGGTTGCTTGTACATCGAGGACAGAGCATCTTAAGGTGAAAGCCAGAGCAAGCCCAAGCGCTTCAGCAGTCTGGCAGGCACGGGGGGGCGGGGGGGGCAGGTAGGAGGCTCACATTCTATTTTGAGGATTTGTGTAGTTTGGAGATAGGGCAATAAAGGGCTGTGACTCCCATCATGCTGACTGGGATATACTTTTCAGACAGAACGGTCAGGAGATTCCTACAAATGACCCCAGAAGAGGAGACTAGAAGCTTCAGGATGACTGGGGAGAAAAAGACTTTATGGTTACTAGGTACTGTAGAGAAGCCTTGGGGTCTCTGTGGTCTTGTCCCTACCTTCCTGCTGGAGAGTTGTACCAGGTAGTGACTGTCCCAGTGTCCATGAAGAAGCGACTGGCACAGCGGGCTTCCTGGCAGCACTGACTATATAGGAACCTTGGGAGATGCGCTCAGCATGCTCCGGCTCAGCGCCCCGCAAAGTTCCTGTGACAATGCTACCATCATACCTGGTTGACCATGAAGACAGGGCACAGAGAAGCTGCACATTGTTTCTGAGGTCACACAGCTCAGTAAAAGGCAGGCTCTTAGCCCAGCTCATTTAGCTTGTCACTGACTACTCACTTCCAGCTCTGGGGGATTCCTGAAGCAGTCATACTGGGCACTTTCTGGACCGGAAGGTCCCGCAACCTGGAGATCAAAGTTTTGAACTTGGTGTCTAGGGATCTGGGACTGATTGAAGAACCCACTTTTCTACCTATTCTCCAGTTTTTTTTTTTTTTCAGCTTCAGCAATGAAGCACGGCACCGACCTCACAGACGAGAGGTCTGTGGGGCAGAGTGAGGGAATGCTCTGTGGGTGCTGATAAAGTTTGTCGGGACACATGATTACATGGCTTAAAAAATAGTGAAGAAAGATGAGGGGAGGCAGGAGAAGTGAAGTAAGACTGTATTAGGAAAGGTCGCTTGTCTCTTTGAAGCAAGACAAACACATTCTCGGGGCCTGAATCAGACTCCTGGGGAAGCAGCTGTGGGCATGAGTCACTAAGCACAGTGTTCCCCGAGTTGTGGGTGCTTCCCCGCAGACCTGCACACTGCAGGACCATGTACCGAGTGCCCGGTGAGTCCTCTGCATGCATGACCTCAGGCGGGGGGTGCGCAGGCTGTGAGCTGACAGGGAATCTTTTCCTTTTAGCAAAGACAGCCCAACAGACATACTAAAACACCCTGGAAAGGATGAACCACATTGTAACTCTTGATGTCTGCTGAGCTTCTCATGACCTGGAGATGCTACCTCATTGGTCCTTGAGATAAATGGCTCCAAGGATGCTGCTGACAAACTCATTCAGGCTCCTTGTTCCTCAGAGCACAGGTACGGATACATCAAATCAGACCCAAGGCTTAGTATTAACCCTGAATTGCAGGCACCTTGATCAAATATGTCTGTGAGATCTGTCTCCTTTGCTCAGGGTTCAAGTACCATTTTGTTATGCATCTAGTTTGATTGCCTGGAGGTTCAAATTGGACCTCCCCTGCAGTAAATACAAGCTCACCTCGTGCATGAGTGCATGTGTGTGTGTGTGTGTGTGTGTGTGTGTTTATGGAGGTCTGAGGACAGCCTTGGTTGTGACTTCCCAGGTTCTCTTCACCGTTTTTTTTTTTTAATTTTGCTGTTTTGAGATATTGCCTCTTACTGGCCCAGAACTAGCAAAGTAGGCTAGGCTGTTTCATTAGGTTCGCCTTACCTTCCCAGTATTGGGATCACAACCATGCTGTTATCATCTTTAGGTTTTCTTCTTCTTTTAACATGAGTTCTTGGGACTGAACTCAGGACCTTGTGTTTGCAATGCATGCACATTTCTTATTGAGCTATCTCTGCAGCCCTTAACCCTCTGCCTGTACCTTTTTATATTAGCTTTTTAGAAGACGTAAACTTTCAGAAGGATTATGTTATATTGTTGGTTTTAATGGCTGTGACTCCCAAATGAGTATAATGTCATTAAAATAAATATAGAAACTCACATGGAGCAGCAAGCTATATAAATGACCTCTGAAAGAATAGTTTTAAAAGCATACATAGCATGTGGCGACCACAGAGCCTCTCACAAACCTCTTTAATTTGCCATCTGATTAAAATTAACAGAGAATAACAATTGAACAGAAAAATCAAATGAAGAGAGTTTAAAAGTCTAGTTAAAAATCATATCTTTCCACCTATCATGTGGATCCTAGCTTGTAGTGTTTTTGTGTTGGATAAAAGGGGTGTGGGGTGTAGGTTTAGGCTATGGAATTAGAAAGGAGAACATGGAGGGGAAGCGGTGTTGAGAAAGGGAAGGGGAGGACACACGGAACATGGAAGCAGAAAGGATGTGCTAGAGGTATAGATGGGGGAGGCAGGAGAATGGGGGAAAAGAATCAAGAAGGAAAACATTTATTTGGACATGCTATGATGAAACCCCAAACAGCATACTGTTATTGGAAAAAGTTAAAACAAACCACACTTTTTTTCTTTTGTGGATGAGTCATGAGAATAGGTATACTGATTAGCTGGGAAAGTTCAGAGGGAAGCACAGAGGAGTCAATTTTATTCATAAATCCCCATCTTCTTCTCTACCCTCCAATAGCACAATCAACCTGCATCAGAGCAACCACTGAGTGGTTTGACAGGAGAACGTGTAGGAAAAGATAATGATGCAGTCAGAGGAGTAGTCAGAAAACCTCACGACCCTGTTTTTACCCCTGAGGCTGGCCCTGAGACACCAGAGAGCACGACTGGGTCAAAATACTATGTGTGATTTATAGGGCTGTTTTGGGATGGCTGTCATTTTCAGGAGCACAGTGGCTACCCACTCGCTTCGTCCCAGAGGACTGAGACAGCATAGAAGCTGCCGACAGGGATCACAGATAAAAGGCACTGTTGCTCTCTCTGGCAAGGTCTGGGAGGGGGAGGGAACTCCGCCGTTTCTGAAGAGCATGGTGGCACAGATGCATGCCTCTCAGCCGCAGGTGGCTCCGATGTGACTCAGGACCGTTTCTCTGCTGCATGATGAAGAGGAAAAGCAGCCAACGTTGTAAGCAGAGAGGGAGGAGACCTGCTCTGCCAAGATATGCGGCAGATAATTCCATAGTCAGGCCCTGCTTAAAGGCCACACTTGTTTGCCATCCCCGATAGACAGCTAGCATGTATAGATTTATGTTGGTGTGCAAGAGCGAAGAGAAGAGAACGGGTGAGAGCAGAGAAAAGGGGAAACGAGTTGAGGGTAAAAAAAAAGGAGACAAAGAACACACATACACACTGAGATAGATAGATAGTGAGAGAGAGGGAGAAAACCACATTAAATTTCTCACTATGAAATTAACTGTTTGACTTTTATTACAGGAGCAGCTAAAATAGTCACAGTCCATCATCTTCCTTTGGATTGAGCCCTAAATATCCCAAACTGATTTTCTGAAGTTTGTTCCTTAACACTTTATTTTTTAATATTATTATTGCTCCCTGGAAACTCACTGGCCATGCCAAACAGAGAATCAGGAAGGTGATTTCCACTCTAGTTCCCATCCTTGGATCCCTATTCCCTAGTCTCATCCTCCTCAGCTTTGAAGCTGACTCCCTACAGCAGCCTCTTCTTCCTTCTGCCCCACTGCAGGGCCTCAGCAGATCTTGGACAGCATTCCTTCCTCATCACACTCCTCTCTCTCACCCACCAACACCCAAGCCTCCTTCTCCCTGGAAACCTAGTGGCCATGCCAGCTGGAGAGTCAGCAAACCAACCTTCACACTCCTTCCCAGCCTGGATTCCGATTCTCCAGTCTCATCTCGGTCCTGGCACAGAACACCTGCAGGGGCTGTCCTCCCTTCCTTCTTCCATTTCCTGTGGACTCCACAGATCCTCTTGGCAGACCCAGCTTTCCTTCCTCCTGTGGATCCTATCAGCAGCACATACTTCTATTCCATGCCTATTTCTGCAAATCACCTTCCAAAACCTAGTAACAAGTTTTACTCAGGAACTTCAGTGGCCACATCTGACAAGGACCCAGAAGTACTACCTACCAGATAAGCCATAGTGATCACATGCTCCTAAGATTCAGAGAGGGCAATGGAAACCAAGGAATTGAAAATACACCCAACAAAGACAAGACCAGATAGCAATACCTAAAATCACAACTATCCTAAACCCAGATGCATTGATGCCAGGGTAAAAACCCAATCAGTAACAGCAGGATGATATGTTTCCACTATAGTCCTACAACCTTACTACAGCAGGCCATGAGAAATGCCATATAGTTGAAGCACAGACAAGGATTTCAAAAATAGCTATTATGAATATGTTCAAGGACCTTAAAAAGCACTTGACTAAATTCATTAATGAAATCTATGAAATCACATGAGGTGGAATAAAATGAAGAGAACTGTTCAAGGTGTGAAAGAGGAAATGGAGTAACTAAAGAAAATTCAAACTGAATGAACATTGGAATTGAAAAAATTAGGGACTCAAACAGCTAAGCCTCACCAATGGAAAGGAAAAGATAGAAGAGAGAATCTTGGGCATTGAAGACAAGATAGAAGAAATGGATACATCAATTAAGAAAAAAAAACAAACTAAATCTAAAAAAAATATAGGCACAAAACATCCAGGAAATCTGAAAAAACTATGAGAAGACCAAATTTATGAATAATAGGAACAGAGAAAGGAGAAGAAGCCCAGGTTAAAGCATGGAAAGAAAGCATAGAAGAAATTTTCCCTAACCTAAAGAAGGAGGTGCTTATCAAAGTACAAGAAGCCTGAAGAACACCAGAAACTAGACCAAAAATGAAATTCCCTATGATCAATAATGATCAAAATACTAAATGTACAGAACAAAGAGAGAATATTAAAACCTGCAAAGGAAGAAGACCGAGTGACATAAAAAGGCAGGGCTATTAGAACAACATTTGACTTTTCAACAGAGATTCTTTAAAAGCTAGAAGGGCCTGGATGGATGTTCTACAAACTGGAGGAGACCACAGGTGCCACAGATGCCAGCCTCGACTACTATACCCAGCAAACTTTTCAGTCATGATAGATAGACAAAAAAGGATATTTCACGGCAAAAACAAAGTTACAAAATATCTACTACACATCCAGAACCGAAGAGGGCATTAGAAGAAAAATTAAACCTGAAGAGGTTAACCACACTAAGGAAAACATAAGAAATAAATAATCTCAGACTAGAAAATCAAAAGATTGGGAAAAAGTCACAACACAACAACAAAATAATGGGAATCAACAAGTGCTGCTCATTGATAACACTCAACATCAGTGGTCTTGATTCTACAATAAAAAGACACGGAGTAGCAGAGTGGATACAAAAACAGGATTAATCCTTTTGCTGTATCCAAGAAACACATATTAACATCAAGGATAGAAATATAACCTCAGGATAAAAGGATGGAAAAAGATATTCCAAGCAAATGGACCCAAGAAATAATTTGGTGTAGCCATTTTAGTATCTGACAAACAGACAAAACAAAACCCTTTAGTAATAAATGAATCAAAAGAGATAGGGAGGGGTACTATACTCATCAAAAGAAAAATCCCCTAAGAGGACATCTATTTACCAAACACATGGGCACCCAAGTTCATAAAAGAAACACTACTATGGCTAAAATCGCACACTGAGCCTCACACTGTGATGGTGGGTGACTTTAATACCCCACTCTCACCAACAGGCAAAAACTAAACAGAGAGATGCTGGAGTTAAATGATGTCATAAGCCAAACATACTGAACAAACATTTATAGAACATTCAACCCAAATAAAACAAACAAACAAATAAAAAAAACATACCTTTTCCTCAGCATCTCATGGAACTTTCTTCAAAACTGACCACACACTAACTCAAAGCGTCTCAACAAATACAGGAAAATTGAAATAACACCCTGCATCTTATCAGACTACCACGGATTAAAGTTGGACTTCAACAACAACAACAACAAAAACAACACAAAGCCTACAAACTCATGGCAACTGAATACTCTTTTGAATAAAAAAATAGATTAAAATAAAGTTGAGAAATAAATTAAAGATGTTCTAGAACTGAATAAAAATGGAAATAAAACATGAGACACAACAAAGGCGGTTTTAAGAGGAAAGTCCATGGCACTAAATGCATAAAGAATTGGAGAGAGCTCACATTAATAACTGAACAGCACACCTGAAAGCTCCAGAACAAAAAAAAGCAATAATGGCTAAAGGAGAAGATGGAAAGAAATAATCAAACTCAGGAATATTTCAATAAAATAGAAACAAACAAACAAGAAAATACAAAGAATCGATGAAACAAAGTTAGTTCTTTTATAAAAGTCAATAAAATTGACAAACTCTTAGCTGAATTAACTAAAAGGTTGAGGGAGAAGATACAAATTAACAAAATAAGAGACAAAAAAGGGGGACATAATGACAGATACCAAAGAAATCCAGAGAATCATAAGGACACACTTTAAAAATCTATTGAAAAATTTAAAGGAAATTGATAATTTTCTTGATATACACCACTTATCAAAGTTATATCAAGATCTGACAAGCAATTTATACAGACCTATAACCCTCAGAAATATAGAAACAGTAATTAAAAGTCTTCCAAACATAAAAAGCCCAGGAAAAGATTGTTTTATTTTATTTTTTTCTTTCCATTTTTAATTTTAATTTTTATTAATTACACTTTATTCACTTTGTATCCCCCCGTGGCTCCCTCCCTCCTCTTCTCCCAATCTCACCCTCCCCCCCCCTTCTCCACACATGCCCCTCCCCAAGTCCCTGATAGGGGAGGTCCTCCTCTCCTTCCTTCTGATCCTAGTCTATCAGGTCTCATCAGGAGTAGCTGCACTATCTTCCTCTGTGGCCTGGTAAGGTTACTTCCCCTCAGAGAGAGGTGATTAAAGAGCAGGCCAATGAGTTCATCTCAGAGACAGTCCCTGTTCCCATTACTATGGAAGCCACTTGAACACTGAACTGCCATGGGCTACATCTGTGCAGGGGTTCTAGTTTATCTCCATCAATGGTCCTTGGTTGGAGTATCAGTCTCAGAAAAGACCCCTGTGCACAGATTTTTTTTGTTCTGTTGCTCTCCTTGTGGAGCTCCTGTCTTCTCCAGGTCTTATTAGTTCCTACTTCCTTCATGAAATTCCCTGCACTCTGCCCAAAGGTTGGCCATAAGTCTCAGCATCTGCTTGATACCCTGCAGGACAGAGTCTTTCAGAGGCCCTCTGTGGCAGGCTCCTGTACTGTTCCCTGTTTTCTCCTTCTTCTGATGTCCATCTTCTTTGCCTTTCTGTATGGGGTTTGAGCATCTTAGCCAGAGTCCTCCTTTTTGATTAGTTTCTTCAGGTGTACAGATTTTAGTAGGTGTATCCTATATTATATGTCTAATATCCACTTATGAGTGAGTATATACCCTGTGTGTCTTTTTGCTTCTAGGATGCCTCACTCAGGATGATCTTTTCCAGTTCCCACCATTTACTTGCAAATTTAATGATTTCCTTGTTTTTTACTACTAAGTAATATTCCATTGTGTAGATGTACCACAATTTCTGTATCCATTCCTCTGGTGAGGGACATCTAGGTTATTTCCAGATTCTGGCTATTATGAATAGAGCTGCTACAAACATGGTTGAGCAAATGTCCTTATGGAAAGATTGTTTTAGATGCAGAATTCTACCAGTAATGCCAATACTCCTCAAAGTATTGCACAAAATAGAAACAGAAGTAACATTGCCCAATTATTTTTATGTGACCACAGTTACTCTGGAACCCAAAAGACATAAAGACCCAATAAAGAATGAAAATTGTGGACCAGTTTTCCTTATGAACATATATACAATAGTTCTCAATAATATGCTGGCAAACCGAATCTGAAGAACACATAAAAAGATCGTCTATCATAATCAAGTAGATTTCACTCCAGAGACGCAGGGATGAGTCAACATACATAAATCAATAATTTAGTCAACCATATAAACAGCCTTAAGGACAAAAATCACATGATATATCTCACTAGATGCAGAAAATGCCTTTGATAAAATTCAACACTTCTTTATGACAAAAGTCCTGGAAAGATTAGGGATACAAGGGACTTACCTAAATACAGTAAAGTCAGTTTACTGCAAGCCCATAGCCAACATCAACTTAAATGAAGAGAAGCTAAAGCATTTTGACTAAAATCAGGAACAAGTCAAGGTTTCCCTCTTTCTCCATACCTATTCAGTATAGTATTTTAAGTCTTAGAACAATAAGACAACTGAAGATCAAAGAAATACAGATGTCAAATTAGCAGATGATATGATTGTATACAAAAGGGATTCTAAAAATTCCATCAGGAAACTCCTATCGCTAACTCTTTTAGCAAAGTAGTAGGATACAAAATTAATACACAAAAATCAGTAGCTTTCTTATATATAAATAACAAACAGACTGAGAAAGAAATCAGGTAAACAATACTTTTCACAATAGCCTCAAAAAAAATCTTGGAGATAATTTTAATCAAGCAAATGGAACACACTTTATTTAAAGTTTTTATTTAAAAACTTTATTTAAAGTTTTTATTTAAAAACTTTATTTAAAGTTTTTATTTAAAAACTTTATTTAAAGTTTTTAAATAAAAACTTTAAAATACTGAAGAAGGAAATTACATAAAATTTCAGAAGATGGAATGATCTTCCATTCCCATGGATTGGTAGAATTAATATAGTAAAAGTAGCCATCCTCCCAAGAGCAATCTATAGATTCAATGCAATCCTCATAAAAATTTCAACCCAGTTCCTCACAGATCTTGAAAGGACAATTTAAGTTTCACATGGGAAAACAAAAACAACAACAACAACAAAACCTCAGGATATCTAAAAAAAAAAATCCCAAGTTTATGAAATAACTGCTGGAGATATCACAATTTCTCAACCTCAAATTATACTACAAAGCTATAGTAATAGAAGCAGTATAGAATTGGCATAAAAAACAGACGTATTGATCAATGGAACTGAATCTAGGACCCACACACCTATGGACACCAGAGTCTTCATAAAGAAGCTAGAAGTGCATGCTGAAAAAAAGACAGCATCTTCAACAAATGGTGTTGGTCAACCTGGATGGCTATATGTAGAAGAATGCAAATATATCCATACTTATCACCTTGCTAAAACTCAACTCAGTAAATATATGGATCAAATTCACATATATATGGATCAAATATAAAGCCAGATACACAGAACTCAACAGAAGAGAAAGTGGAAATAGTCTTGAACTCATTGGCACAGGAAAAGACTTTCAAAACAGAACACTGATTGCACAGGCACTAAGATCAACAATTAATAAATGGGACCTCATAAAAGTGAAAAGCTTCTGTATGGCAAAGAACACCATAGTTCAAACAAAGCATCAGGCTATAGAATGAAAAATATTTTTACTAACCACACATTTAATAGAAAGCTAAGATGTAGAATAGATAAACAACAACAATGGAGCATCAAGAAAACAAATAACCAAACTAAAAATAGGATACAGACCTAAATAAAGAAATCTCAAGTGAGGAAACACAAGTTACTGAGAAATACTTTAAGAAATAGTCAATATCCTTAGCCATCAGGAAAGTGAAAATGAAAACTATTTCAAGATTTCATCTTATACCAGTCAAAATGGCCAAAATTAAAAAAAAAAAAAGAGACTGCTCAGGCTGGTGAAAATGTGGGGTTAGGAGCACACTTTTTTATTGCTAGTAGGAGTGCAAACTTGTACAGCAAATATGGAAATCAGTATGGTGGTGCCTCAGAAAGTTTGGGATTGATCTACTTTGGGATGCAGCTATACCATTTTCAGTAGTATACCCAAAGGACTGTACATTCTACTACATAGACACTTGCTTAAACATGGTCATTGCTGCTTTATTTATAATAGGCAGAAATTAGAAACAGACTAGAAGTTTGTCAATAGATGAACAGATAAAGATGATGTGGTACATTCAAACAATGGAATATTACTTAGCTATTAAAAATAAAATCATGAAATTTGTAGGTAAATTGATAGAGATAGAAAAAAGTCATCCTGCTTGAGTAACCCAGACCCCTCCCCCCAAAAATGGTATATTTTTGCTTATATGTGGATGTTAACGGTTAAGTCTTAGATACACAGGTTGGGGGAATATTGGATCACCCTAGGAAGAAAAAATAGAATACATAGTTTTGGTTGAATGGGTGGACTTGGATGGGAGGATCAAATAGGATAGGGAGGAAAGAGCAGTCTGGGATGGAGAGAGGGACAACTAAAGCTAAGGGTCATTTTAGTCTCACATAAACCTAATACAGAAGAAGCTTTCTAATATATAACTATATCTACATCTATCTGTCTAACTATGTACATATGTATGCATGTATGTATGTATCTATCTGTGATTTGAATTGGACTGGCCCCTATAGACTCATATATGTTTAAATGCTGAATCACTAAGGAGTGGCATGATTTGAAAGGATTAGAAGTATTAGGAGGTATGATCTTGCTGGAGGAAGTGTATCTCTGCGTGTGAGCTTTGAAGTTTCAAAAGCCCTCACCAAGCCCAGAGGCTCTCTCTCTCTCTCTCTCTGCTAGAGATCAGGATGTAGCTCTCAGCTATAGCAGCTCCAGCACTTTCCTGCTACTGTGCTCCCTGCCATGATGTTAACTTACTAAACTTCTGTAACGCTAAGGAAGCCCCAAATTAAATGCTTTCTCTTATAAGAGTTGCCTTGGTCACAGCGTCTTTTCACAGCTATAGAATATTGACTATGACATACACACACACAAAACACACACAAAACACACACAAAACACACACACACACACACACACACACACAAAAGTGATCTACATGGACCTTTCAAATAACAGAGGAGATGGAGCCCCAATTAGACATCTCTCTCTTTTTTTTTTTTTTTTGACAGGGTTCTCTGTGTATCCTTTGCTGTCCTGGACTCATTTTGTAGACCAGGCTGGCCTTGAACTCACAGAGCTCTCCCTGCCTCTGCCTTCCCAAGTGCTGGGATTACAAGCCTATACCACCATACCTGGCTCCAATTAGATCTCTCTTATCACCAAATGAAGCACCTAGTTCTGGAAATAGGATTTAAGGTCCACTCCAAGAGATGGAACCCATCCTTGACACTACATGGGTGGCCAAGAACCTGACACTAGAAATGCCAGGGACCTTGGGGAAATACTACTGTTCTGCTAAAGGAACGAAAGAATACAATGACTCCTAATGACATTCTGCTATGCTGATGGATCAATGTCTTGCTTACCCAATCATCAGAGAAACTTCCTCCTGTAGAAGATGGGAATAAACACGGAGACCACGGTTGGACACTATGCAGAAAGTGAGAAACCTTGAAACACTCAGTCCTAAATGGAATGTCTTTACCAAATGCCTCCTCTCGAGGCTCAGAGAACCCTAAGAAAGAGGAAGCAGAAAGATTGTAAGAGCCAGAGGAGATGGAGAGAACCGAGAGAAGAAGGTCTCTTAAATACAACAGGACCAATGCACATATGCCCTGAAGAGACTGTGGCAACAGGCACAGAACCTGCACAGGTGTGAACCTGATGAGCTACCACTGCTGAGAGCTCACATCCTTAAACAGATGCTGTCTATCCCACTTGATAATCTCCCATAAATGGAAAACTGTTTTTCTCCAGCAGAGTCTCATTGGTTATACAAAGATTTTTAAGACCAGGTTCCATTCCCAGGGGTAGAGGTCCTTTGTCTCATAATGCTTTGCCAGAGGTTTTTGTTTTTTGTTTTAACCTAATACGTCCTTTGCATATATATTATGATTTCTGGTTTTGTGTTTGTGGTGGTTCGAAAAAGAAAAAAGTAGCCCATTGGTCCATAGGTAGTGACACTATTTGGAGGTGTGCCCTTGTTAGAGTAGGTTTGGCGCTGTTACAAAAAGTGTGTCATTATGGGTGGGCTTTGAGGGCTGAGATGCTCAAGCCACACCCTGTGGGACATTCACTTCCTGCACTTCCTGATGCCTGGGGATCCAGAAGTAGAACTCTCAGCTCTGTCTCCAGCACCGTGTCTGCCTGCATGCTTCCCTCCATGATGATAATGGATTAAACCTCTGTGCTATAAGCCAGCCCCAATGAAATGTTTTTCTTTATGAGAGTTGCCAGGGTCATGGTGTCTTTTCACAGCAATAGAAACCCTTAAACAGTGTTTTTATAGGATTTCTGTATAGGAGAAAACATGTGTCTCGTATATTTTTTGAGCTTTTTCTTTGACTCTTTTTCTTTTGTTTCTTGTTTGTTTTGCCCCATTCTGGTTTGTTTGTTTCATTTTATCATTATTTGATAATAATAAAATTCCTCTTTGAATCCTAATGAGAGAGAAAGAGAGAAAGAAAGAATGTAAACTTGGCTAGATGGTGAGTGGAGAGGACATAGGGGTAGGGAAAAATCGTAATTGGAATATATTATATTAAAAAAATCTATTTTCAGGAAAAGGATCCAGGCAGTCCTGATGAGATTTAATAGGCTCGGGTCAGTTGGTAGGGGTGGAGAGCTCCCCATTTCTGAGAACTAGGGAAGAGGGACAGGGGGGAAGAGGGAGGGAAGGTAGGACCAGGAGGAAATGAGGGAGGGGGCTATGATTGGGATGTAAAGTGAATTAATTAAAAAAATAAACTTAATAAAAAACCTATTTTCAATAAAATTACAAAATAATTGCCCTGAGGCTTTGTATATATTATAATACTATATCTTATGTAAACATAATATTGTGTAAAGAGAAAAAGAGCAAAAAAAAAAAAACTAAAAAAATATTATTTAAATATTTTATGTATTATGGGTATTTTGCCTGCAGCCTACATGCATGTCAATGCATCATATACTTGGTCCCCTGGAATTGGAATTACAGACTGTTGCCAGCTATCACGTGGGTGCTAGTAACCAAATCTAGGTTCTCTAGAAGAGCAGTCAGTGCTCCTAACTGCTGAGCCATCTTTCCCATCCCACCATTTTTTTTAAAACTAAATTAAAAAAAAAAAAAAAACTTTCACAGAGTTACTGTGGACATTGTGTTAAGTTAAAGGAAAGGAGTTACCAGTAGCAAAACAGTTAACAGCTGAAAATGTCATCTTTGTCACACTTAGTTCATTTTACTGGGATCCTTCAAGGTCGCCACCTTCATTTTGTACAGAATTTGGGAGCAAAAGATATTTGAGGAGTCTCCTGAGAAGAAGGGTTATTTTCCAGAATCAGTCCATGCAAACATTTCTGAAAACGGTCTTGCCCTCCTTTCCTTCCTTCCTCCCTCCTTCCTTCTTCTCTCTCTCTCTCTCTCTGTGTGTGTGTGTGTGAGATGTACACACGCAGAGCCCAGAGAAGGACATCAGGTGTCCTGATCTATCATTCTCTTGAGGTAGGATCTCGCACTGAACCCGGAGCTAGCTAGTAAGCCCCAGTGATTCGCTTGTCTCTGTCTCTTAGGCTCTGGGATTAACGACGTATGTCCTTGGAATTGTGCTCAGCTTTTTAAGTGACTGCTGGGGATTTGAACTCAGGTCCTCATGCTTGTGCAGCAAGCACTCTTACTTACTGAGCCGTTTCCCCAACTGAGCTTTTAACATATTTTGTTGCACACGAATAAATGCATAAATGGTTACAAAGCGATCAATGCCTTATACCTTATTGTATATTCATTTCCTTCAAAATCTAGCCATTCATTCCTTTGATACTGCCTCATAAATTCTTCCTTTTCTTTTCTTTTCTTTCTTTTCTTTTTTCTTTCTTTCTTTCTTTCTTTCTTTCTTTCTTTCTTTCTTTCTTT
>NW_026587556.1:966808-969943 GCF_907164565.1 Psammomys obesus
TTTCTTTCTTTCTTTCTTTCTTTCTTTCTTTCTTTCTTTCTTTCTTTCTTTCTTTCTTTCTTTTTCTTTCTTTCTTTCTTCTTTCCTTTGCAGTGGTTTTATGTATCCTTAAAGCGTAGGTGAAGTACTACTGAAGTGTTCTTTGCCTAGAAACTTGTCTGGGAGAAGCCTGTATGACATCAGGTGGTCTGAGGGCCACAAACAACATAAAGAGCATGGGCCACAGAGCTGAGCTTGTGGCCCTATACCTGTCTGTGGCTTCTAAAGTTTCAGCAGTGGATGCAAGTAGCATGTGCGCGGCAGAGCCTCTGGTTTAGAACTATCCTCGCTCTCTCTTGGCAAAGTCTCCGGGGAAAAGCAAGGTTTCAAAAGTGTCAGATTGAATCTGAGAATAGATTTTTTTAGGCCGGAGCCAAGCAAATGACAGCAGCTCCGGGGTGAGAGGTGGGAGTGGGGATCTGCAGCTCATTAGGAGGGGTTGAGGAGCAGCAGGTGCAGCGAGAATGTTGGGGTTAAGGTGAAGGGCTTAAAGACATGCCAGGAACCTTCAGTGCTGAAGTGACAGGATCAAAGCGGCTGGCAAGGAGGTAATTTTTACAGCATTTTGGATCTGGAATAGGAAGGGTACAGTGGGTCTGCGGTCAGCATTGTTGGTGTGCTACCGGATACCAAGAGGACAGCGGCGTCCTGAGTTTTGAGACAGTCATTATCACAGACTGCCTGGGTAAGACAACAGGCAAGAACAGTGTCAGTGATCTTTCCATGACATCCAGATGGCTTTAACCAACAAAAATCAATGCCAATCAATGCAAAAATCAGGTTGGAGACTTTGAATCAATGAATGTAGCTTGACTGTCGGTATGCACGAGAGGAGGGTGGTGTGTGCTCTCTCAGAGACAAAACTTACTGGGACTCTCAGGGTCTCTCGGAAATCATGGCTCAGAGCCATCTATGGGACTGGTACCAGTTCAGTTACATAATTTAGAGTTACAGAAGGGGGTTGGGGTATGGCTCAGGGGACAAAGTTCTTGGCCTGCAAGGGTCAAGAGCAGAGTTCAGATCATACAAACCTATGTAAAAGCCAAGCAGATGTGGCAGCCTGCCTGTTATCCCAGTATTCAGAGGGGATTCCAGGGAGTCCCTGGCTCAAGCTAGTTGCCAGATTAGCTGGAACTGGAGAACGCCAGGTTTAGTGACACACACTGTCTCAATAAATGAAGAGAGACTAAGGAAGACAATTAGTGTCAACCTTGGACCTTTACATGTATGACTACATCTGTACTGCACACACACACACACACACACACACACACACACACACACTCAAAACAAACAAATACGAGTTCAAATCTCTAATACCCACTTAAAAGCTGGGCATAGCCCCATGTACCTGTAACTCCAGCACTATGAAGGAAATATATTTATAATCTGAGAGCCATAGAGGACAGAGACAAGGGTATTGCTGGGGCTTGCTGGCTGCCAGCCTAGCTCCAGGTCCCATGAGAGACATTATCTCAAGGGAATTAGGTGGAGAGTGATAAAGCAGTATACCTGATGGATGTCCTTCTCTGTGCTCTGCATGTGTATAGGAGCATACATGCATAGACAGACACAGGCAGATAGACAGCAGACACACGCACACGCACACACACACACACACACACACACACACACACACACAATCATTTTCAAAGATGTTACCATGGCCTAATACAGTGTACAAATGGTCAGATGTGAATAATGATCTCCTTTAGACTCAAAGCGCTGATCAGTAAGTGACAGAGATGAATTACAAGTAAGTGGTCATGGCCACTTGTTAGCTCTCATTGACAAGTGACCAAGGTGCCCTTGAAGTTAGTCAAAGATACCCCGATAACTGCAAATTCTCTCAATAGTCTCAACTGTCACCAGTCCTCCAAGATAGCCCATTGAAAACTAAACCCAATAAATTCTACTGAAATAACATTTAGAGTAAGTGGCAATTGGTTCTAGAATCCCAAGGACTTAATTTGGGAATCCCCAGGCTGTTCTCTTTAGGGCTTTAGAATTTGTATCCCTACATTTGCCTTTTCTTTTATCTTAACAGCACAAATTGTCCTTCCCTGAGGAGTTTCAATGTCCTTATCATCTGCCAGGCAAACAACTGTCTCCTCAGTTGTGGAGACCCACAGGCCTTGGCTTAAGTCCCCATGTTTCTGTGTGGGTTCTATGCTGAAGAGCCTTAGCCTGCTGTAAAGCACACCCTCAAGTCCCCAGCGTTGCTTTAATCCTGAGTCACAGTGGGATATAAAGCCCACCCCCCAACTCCCCAGCATCCCTTTAATCTCCTGGGAAATCCAAAGCATCTAGGATTCACATCCTTTCTCCTTTCGTGGTGAGGATTACTGCCCAGCTGGCATCTAACAGCAGCCCCAGGGATTGCAACAGGACATCTGAAGAGCCATTCCATGCTGGCATCTTCAGCACCAGGTCAGCCTGTGTCCCTTTTACTGTGGCTTGGCACTGGTTGATACACACCATAAAAACCAGTAGCCACATTCCTTAAGTGGGCCTCCTGGGAGCATGCTGAATGTCAAGGCAGATGAAAAGGCTTGCTAGTCCCAAGATCAAAACTTAGATAGCCTGAACATGTTCTGTGGTGGAGTAAATGCCACCTGTCAGCTTGACTCACAGCCTTGAGACTCAGGTACCCAGGTGTGACACTTACGTTCTCCTGTGAATAGTCAACTTGGATGAAAGGGCAAAGGAGCTTTTGGTGAGGTGACAAGAAAATAGAGCAGCTCTAAGTGGGCAGAAGACTTAACCTTGGGAAGATGATGTGTCGGGAACTGAAGGAGAGAATGAGGGAGGCTCAGAGGAAGATTACTGTGTGTTCAGAATTTGGCATTTCTAAGATATATTCATAGGAAAAAGTTCCTAGACTCATATTTTGATGAGGTGAGGGGAACATCAACCTGTTAACTTCTTTATTTACTCCTTTTGTGAAGAATAACATAGAAAGTTTAGCTAGAAATGGTGGTGCAAAATGTGCCTAAACCAAGGGCCAAGGCCAACACTAAGTACTTTAAAAGCTCTCCTTTCCTTCCTTCCTTCCTTCCTTCCTTCCTTCCTTCCTTCCTTCCTTCCTTCCTTCCT
>NW_026587556.1:969953-974094 GCF_907164565.1 Psammomys obesus
CCTTCCTTCCTTCCTTCCTTCCTTCCTTCCTTCCTTCCTTCCTTCCTCCCTCTCTCCCTCCCTCCCTGCATTTTCTTTCTTCCTTCTCCTTTCCCCTTCCTCCCTCCCTCCCTCCCTCTCTCTCTTCTTCTTTTCCTTCCTCTCTCCCTCCCTTCAGTGTGTGTATGTGTGTGGCCTGTACACGCACATATGGACTTTGAGGACTTTCTAACTCTTTCTACCTTACTTTTTGAGATAGAATCTCTCATTGAACCGAAAGACCTAGAACTTTCAGTTTTGGTTAGCCTGGATGTCTAGTGAGTCCCTCAGATTTCTACTGTCTCCATCTCCCCTTGCACCATAGTGCGCACACACAGACACACACAGATACACACACACACACACACACACACACACACACACACACACACACTGCCATGTTTAGCTTTTGCTTGGGTATTGGCCAAGTAAATCAGGCCTTCACAATTGTACAGCAAGCACTTTACCCAAGGATCCATTTGTCAGCCTTCACTGAACATTTTTGAAGTGGCAAATGACTCTTTTTTATTCTTTTAAGTATGTTTGACTATCACATCAATAGAGTGTGTAATGCGCAGGAGGGAAAATGGTTCACACGGCATTCGAGCAAGGCAGCCTGAGAGACTGTCCACTTATGCACTGAATGATTGCTGGGAAAATCCTACCTGCTCTTCTGTTCAAATGCCTAACAGGAATCCCATAATCCCTGGGGTTGGTTCAGCCTGCCCATAAAGCAACCCAACATATTCTTGGGTAGCAGCAGGATCTACCCTGCTCCAGGGTCACAGAAAAGAAGAAACAAAACAAAGTCAGGAAACCTTGCCACTCGTTGAACCTCAGCTACTGCTTGTATGCATAGGCTTGAGTGAGAGTTTGCTGGGAGGCTGTCTTGTGTGCGTGTGTGTGTGTGTGTGTGTGTGTGTGTGTGTTGTGAGTAAGTGCATGTTCCTGTGTGTGAGTGCTGGTGCACAGATACCACAGTGCACATGTGATGGTTAGAGGGCAACCTTGGATGTTGGTCTTCCGCCTTTCATGAAACAATGTCTCTCTTTTGTTGTTTGCTGCTGTGCATATCTGGATAGATGCCCACAAACTCTGGTCTCTGCCTCCCACCTCACCACTGCAACACTGAAATCACAGACATTCAGTGCCATACCTGGCTTTGTGTTGGGGCTGGGGATTCAAACTCAGATCCCTACTGCAAAGGTTTCACCCTGTGAGCTTCCTCCCCACCACACTGCTGCCATCCTTGAACAGAAAAGTTGTCTTTCTTGGACAGACCTGACACATCTTCAGAGCCTCATCCCTAGTGGAGTTTGGGGCTCATCAGATGTGGGTCACAACACGTTTCTTAAAATGGAAAAAAAGTGGATGATGGATGTTAAATAACGTAAAGCAATTCTGGCACATATTTTAGAAACTTCATTTTAAAAATATCGTGAGCATTCATGGAAAAATTCTTGAAAAGTAAAAGAATAGTAAGAGCATCTTATTCATGGTGTAGCCATTACTTTTAAGATTCTAGTATATTTCAGCATTTTGGTGTGTACATTTCAGCACATGTATGTGTGTGTGTAAAGCAAAGTAACAGATTGCATATACTTCTTTTGTACATGGACCAAAAGACATAAATTACATCTTTTCTTAGATGGAACCTATGAATTGAAATCTAACGGGGCACTTAAAGGCCAGAGATGAAGTGAGGAAAGACAGAAAACACTTCACTTTAATATCTGAATACAACTGATTGCGAAGCCAAAGAAACACTCTCTATCTGGCCTGAGAGTATTGCTGAAATCCCAGGCTCATTCATGGTAAACAGAGGCAAAATTTTCCATTCACTTCTCCAAGGCTCCTCTCCTCACAGAAGTAGCTTCCCTTCTCGTCCCCTTCAGCACTGCAGCATTCCTATTTAAGGGCGTAATGCCCAAACTCCAGAGAGGCTGGATTAGAAAGTACTCATTGCCAAAAGAACGCTGTAAAAGTGCTGTACTGCTTTTAAACAGGGTGTCCTTTTCTTAAGTTGTGTGATTCTATAAACATTATTCTTGCTATAAACCTATAAAACTAAAACCCACTAATAAAAAGGCCAGAGAATAATTATTTACAAGCACGTCTTAAGGAGTTCCAGCTACTTTTCTTTTTCTAAGGAGATGAAGAGGAATTGCGGTCTTAAAGATTAGAAGATCGTGCCATCTTCTAGCCCAGTAAAATGTCTTCATCCTGCCTCAGAGAACTCACTGTGTCAACGACTGACATTTGAAATCTATAGCCAAATACTTGTCCTTTTCTTTTGGGTACAAACAACACCCAATTGTGACCTCAAGTAGGAAATGATTATGTAAGGGGTCTGGGAGATGACTCTAGGTGAGGCGCTTGCTGTGCAAACATGAGAACCTCAGTTTGACTCCCCACAACCCAAGAACTGACACAGTAGCGTATGCTGTAATTCCAGTGCCCCAGCATTCTTCCAGGGAGATGGGAGTAGGAGACAGGAGAGTCTCCAGAAACCAGAGGGTTAGCTTGCTGGGTGTTGACGACAGAGCAAATGAAAAGGCCGTGTTCCAAGGGAGGTGGAAAACAAGGGATTGATCCTGGAGGTTGTTCCCTGATCTCTACATGTGCACTTTGGTACATGAGTGACGTGTACACACAATACACACACGGATACACACACACATATATACACACACAGTAGAAAAAAAGAAATTCTATAAATGGGGATTTTCATTATTATCACCATCAAAACCCATGAGGAACGTCCAGCCCTGTGGAATATTCTCAGACCAGGAAACAGCTTTGCAGTCTTGGCAGGTGTTGTACTCAAAACAGAATGTGTGCTTTCTTTGGGTTTTTCCATGAATAGTTTATTATTTTATGTCTTTAATGATAATAGAAGGCACCTAATATTGCCAAAAGCTGTGTGTGTGTGTGTGTGTGTGTGTGTGTGTGTGCGCGCGCGCGCTCTCGTGTCATGATTTTTCTAGTCTAGACTGGTCTCTAACTTCCTGCGTAGTCAAGGATCACTTTGAGCTTCTAATCCTCTTGCCCCCATTACCCAAGTCCCGAGATCATAGACATACAGCACTGCACCTAGTTTATTCGCTATTAGGGAGCCAACCAGAGTTTCATGCGTGCATAGGCATACTACCAACTGAGCCCCCCCTCTCAGCCCCAACATTTATATATTTAAACGTGGACATAGTATTGGGCCCTTTCCTAGAGGAAGCATTGTGGCTGTGGCCGGATGCTGGACACACAGCCACACGACTTACAGGTCTGCAGACAGCCATTGTTCCTGAAGCCCAGTGTGTCTCTCTGACTAATCCACCTACCTCTCTGTCTAATCCCTGCAGTCAATCCTACGCTCTTGTTAAGAGCACCCATCTGCTGCAGATGGGCACAGCCACTGTAATCTCTGCATGCTCACAGATGTGCATGCTCTGTGATGCCAGCCCATGAAAGGCAATTCTCTTTAGCATCTAGACACACAAGTGGTTTTATAAGAGAGAGAGGCCAGAGCAATGGAAGGTAGGAGGGCCTCAGAAAGATAGCAGACATTCTGAGTGAAGACTTTCCTGCTGGCGAAGGTCACTAGGTGCATTTTAGGCCAGTTGGGTGCTTATTGCAACATCTTAGCGTCTCTCTCAGAGCCTTGCAGACAGGAGCCTGTGGGAGTTTATGTGGAGCTGTGGCAAAGGAGTCTGGGAAGGCTGGGGAATGAAAAGCTTTTAAAACATAGACTCTGGCTCCTAGAGAGAACTCCTAGCCCCCTCCCCAATTTTTATAATGTGATAGCAAAATAGCAATTATTAGCATCCTAGGAAGAAACAGAGTAGAGGAGAACCCCTTTAGAATTAACCAATAAGGGAAATCAAGTGCTTTGAAGTTTGCACGGTTAATAATAATAAGAATGATGATGCTAATTATAATCTTCCTTGGAGAGTGTTTTACACTCCGTGAAGCATCTTAAAGTACCCGAGTTCATTTAGTCACCTCAAGACTGTGATGAGACAGATGGCATTTCTATTCCTATTATTCAGAAAATGCAATTAAGAGACATCATACACACACATACACACACACACACACACACACACACACACACACACACACACACACA
>NW_026587556.1:974104-1020154 GCF_907164565.1 Psammomys obesus
CACACACACACACACACACACACACACACACACACACACACACACACCATCTTCTTCTTCCCACCACAGTTCCTCGCTTCTGCTCAAATATAGGCTTTAGAAGCACGGGGAAAGGGGATGAGGAGGCAAAATACTTGTTGTACAAACATGAGGACCTAAGTTCGAATCCCCGGAGCCCATGCAAAAAGCTGGGTATGCTTGGCTTTTACCCAGGCATTATGAAGAGCAGAGACAGGCAGATTTAGAGGGCTCAAAGGCCAGGTGGCCTATTGTTCCTTTCTCTGCCTCTCATTCTCCTAATCCTCTGTGTTTTATAACACCTGTTTATGAGCTCCTTCAGAGAAATACACCAAGTCCCTTACTGATGGGTCGGTCGTATAAGGAGTTTGCTCAATTGGCATGTCAGTGAATGAATGGTCAGGAGAGAATGGCATAACACTTGTCAAATCTTGCCCAGACTAAGGAGCTGTGGTTCACAATTAAGCAAGCTGTGTTTTTGCACACTAGGGGTCAGATGATAGGTGTAGGGCCAGTAGCTCTGCCAGCTATTCACTGAGGGGACCACACTGCATTGCATCCACCACAAGGCATGTCACTGTTGTCTCATTTGCAGGTTTTAAGTAAGAAGCCCAGTGGTAACGGAACACAGGAGACTTCCACATGGAGTGGTTCGTACTTGTGTGTAGCAACTTTACAGGTCAGAGAACAACCCCAGCTGCTGTTCCTTAGGAGCCCTTTACCTTGGTTTTTAAGACAAGGATAACTCACTGAGACCTGAAACTCACCAAGAAAAGCTAGGCTGAACATCCTGCAAGCCAAAGGCGTCTACCAGTCTGTACCTCTCCTTTGCTGGTGTTGGTGTGCTACCACACCCAGCTTTTAAAGGTGTGTTCTATGACTGAGCTCAGGTCCTCATGCTTGCATCGGTACATGCTTGCACTGTACCAATTAGGCCAGCTCCCTATCCAGGTAACTCTTACACTCAGCGTCACCATTTCACCAGATCTGAAGAGGAAATGAGCAGGAAGGAAATGGGAGCTGATTTTGGAATTATGGAAGGGTAAGAGTTAGAGAAGAGTTAATGACTTTGGAGGGGGCTTAGCAAGAATGACACAGTATTAAGGACAAAGACATCATCAAAAGAACAGTTGAAGGAGACAAGCTAAGGTCTCAGCTAAGTTCCAGCCAAGAAGAGAATTAATGGAAAACACACGAGTATGAAATGAAAGCGAGAGAGAGAAAAAAGAGCTAATGCAAGAGGCAAAGAAAGGGGGTTTGAGGAATTACCATTTTTCTTTTGCTGTGTCCTTAGCATGAATTAGGGGATCAGAATTGCATTTGGACCTAGCTGAGCTGCAGGATTTGAGGATGAGCTTGCATTGTCTCCATGGACTAAATGACCGCACAGTGAGTCTGTCAAGATACTTTGCCATCATTTGTTTCCCTTGGGAACCCAAATGCTAAATAAACTCCTTTAAAAACTAAAGACGGTTATAATCCAGACATAAACAGCATGAACAGTGATGAGCAACAGGGGGGACCTCCTCCATTTATACAGCGTGGAAAGAAGACCGGCTCAAAAGTCCCTACCCTGGGGGATTTCCCAGAAGAAAATGTGAATCAGAAAACTCACAAGTCTTGTTTTTTTAAATGTAGAAAGCACAATTTCCATATTGTGGACCATTACATAAAGAAATGGGTGACATTCAAGAATAATGGCCGTGCATCAAAAGAAAGAAGTCAATTTCCCCACATCGTAACAGCATCCCGTTCCTAACTTCTAAGCTTTATTCAGCTTTTATTTCGTAATATGCTTTCTCTCTTCAGTGCCACTGGCCTTGGAAATACCTCAAAAGGCTGTCGATTTTGTAATGGCACCGTCTGTGAATTTTCACAATAAAATCATAAAGCTGTCATCACTAAGAAAAAAAAAACAAACTGAACATTCCTGGAGAGGTAGGATGCTGCCGCTCTCCTGTTCCCATAACCTCTATTGCTCTCTAAGGCTCCCTAAGGCCATAAATCCTCAGAGAATCATAATGTGGAAGGTGAACTGGTGTGTTTGCCAATTCTGGCAAGTCCCAGGAAGGCAAGAGGCTAGTCTTTCAGCTCCTGTACCAATGGCTGTTTCCACAGAGCTGGAATGACACAGTGCTGTTCTGACAGTGTGGCTGCCATGGTCTCCAATAGGTGGTTTCAAAGCGCAGGTGGGCACCCTGCTTTTGGATTTTGACAATGTGAATATCCTCTTAGCCAGCCTGCATCATGTGACTTGTTAAACCTCCCGGCTTCCAGACTGGCTTCAACATCCAGCTGAGTAGCGAAGAACTAATCTTCAAGTGTTCAGTCTATGCTGGATGTCCTGGGTTGGGCTGCTAAGGTTAGAAGGGGGAACTGCCCTTTTCTGGGGAGAAGGGGGGGGGAAGGAGGAGAGGATGAATGGGTGGGTCTTGGAGGAGAGGAAGGAGGTGTGCCTTCAGGATGTAAAATGAATAAATAATTAATTTTTTTAAAAAAGAAAAATAATCTGTCCATGGTTAAACTTCACAGTGAACCTGGTCCCTCATGAAATTTCAGGCTTTTGTTATTTCCACCAAGAAAAAGGAAAGCAGTTCTCAGAGCCCTTGCCTAACAGAGATACCCTCTCCTGAGAAGTGTGTGAGTGAGTGAATGTGTGTGTGTGTGTGAAGGCTAGAAGTTAGTGCTGTATGTCTTCCTCTGCTTTTCCACCTTCTTTTCTGAGATACTATCTCTCACTGAACTTAGACCTCACCAAGGGAGCAACCCAGCCCCCTTGGATCCTTCTGCATGGTTTCCTCAGTTCTGGGATTGCTACAGAACATGTGCCTACTCTTAGTGTACCAAGGCAGAAAGCACAGGAATGAATTCATTCTTCGTTTCTCCCAGTGCTGCCACTTCACAATTCCATTTGTATAAGGGAAGGAACTCATTCACTCTCTACCTAGGAGCGTTGTTCTTTATAGAAGTTCACCACAGACACTTTCCCCACCCGTGCTGATAACTGTTTGACAGGAAAACACACACATGAGAAAGTGCTTAGAACTGCAGCCTGGTTACTGCTCAGAAAAAAGTTAATCAGCTTATTGTCACCATAAAGGAAATAAAAAAATAAATACTAGATTCATACTGATATATATGCATATATACATATATATGGATGGATGGATAGACCTGGTGTATTTCTCTAACATACGAGGCTGTCTTTAGAGATGCCAGGTGCTTTCACATTGCTCCAATGCACTTATCTTGGCTTCTTACTGTAACTGAATCTCAGAGAAGCATGAAGGTCTGTGTTTGCAACTGGCTGAACCTGCTTCAGGAATCTAAGATACCGTGATGGCAGCAGGAACTCTGTTGTTATGGGACACCTGTTCTTTCAGAAATACAGCTGCCGTAAGCCTCATTTTCCTCAGCCCTGAAGTGGGACCAATGGGAACACGTTTCTTCTGAAGACTTCCATGACTATTGGCTGTATTTTATTTTGAGACATGCCTGGCTCAAAACAAGAACTCCATGAACATTAGTTGTTGTTTTTAGGCTAACTAGCATTTTGAACCTCTATGGTTTCTCTTCTTCATTGGTGTACCTGCGTAGACCTTATGAAACGTTTCTTTTAAAGAGCAGAGGGAGTGAATGAATCCTTGGAGGCCGAATGGAAGCAAAGAAAAAACAAACAAACAAACAAACAAACCAAAATGGAGACCACAATGAAAACCAATAATTCTGTACATTTTCTTATACTTTACATGGATTTTATAGTGTGTTATATGTGAACATATTTGCTAACATCTTTGCTAAATAGTTGACGTCTAGATATTTGACAGCATAGGAAGATAACAGGATCATTTTGTAATTCTAGGTCCCCACAGACACCTCACAGGGACAGGCGAACTTCACAAAAGGCATACTCCATCAGAACCTGACGCTTAAAGTGTTGTCTATGAATCAGTGTGTCAGCATGCCTTGGAGTTTGTGAGGAACATATTATGTCTGACCTCACTATGCAAATATGGAGTCAGACTGAACCCAAATGATTCCTATGCAAGTTGAGAATCAATGACTGGACCACTAGGGAACTTCTAGTGCCTACTTGCTCTGACTAAATATGCTGGAAATCAGCAGAGACAGAGCCTATCATGGGATCCTGACACTGTGGCAACTAAAGTGAGGACCACACACATGCAGAGGACATGTTCCCTTCTTCTGAGGGTTTTACAGTCGGGAACGAGACGGCAGCAGAGACCTGCCTCTGTGGAAACCCACCCACCACTTCATCATGCACTCAGTTTTTCTCATCGTGACCATGTACCTTTATAGTGGAGACGACTGAGAACCATGGTCATACTCCTATTTTATTTACTTTGTGTGTATGTGTGTACACACACGTGCACATGCATGTAGAGTTAAGCATATGTGTGAGACAGCATATCTATGTATGCATGTGTGTGGAGGCCAGAGGACAAGCTTAGGTGTCATTCTTCAGGCACTGTTAACTTTTTCTTTTTGAGGCAAGGTCTCTCTCTCATAGGCCTCTAGATTAAGTATGCCAAGCCAGCAAGCACCAGAGATGCCCTTGTTTCTGCTTTCCCAGTACAAGGATTACAAAAATGCTCACCACCATGCCCAGCTTCTTGATAAGTTCTGGAACTTAAACTCAGTTCATTAGGCAAACAAGAAGGAGATTTCGTCAACTGGGCAATTCCCCCAGGCCAGTCTTCTTTCTCATATTACCAGCTCAGTTGACAAATTCTTTGGACCCCTCCAACCCTTTACCCCTATAAATACTATTAATCCAGGGGAAAACAACTGAACCTCAAAACAAAAATATCTATCTATTGTGAAGAAGAAATTAAAAATACTTCTTAGCCAGACTGACTTTTCCTAAGCCTAGGGGCTCATGATGGGGTAAGGCTGGGAGCTAGAGACACCTATTTAGCTCTAAGCCTTCCCGCATACCCTCTTTTGGCTCTGTGGCCCTGAATTCATGAGTTTACTGAGAACCATAAGGGGAGGAAAGCCTTCTGGTGCCTCACAGAGCCTCCCTTTCTCCAGAGGTCAGGTTTGCATGAAGCTGTCAAAGTCTGAAGCTATGCAGAGTGACTTCTTCACAGAAGGACACCAGAGTCTGCACTGTCATGGGAAAACTGATGAGGCAGAAAAAGCAGAAAGACGGTTAAAGTGCAATCTCTTTTTCTGTTGTCACTGGAGCTATGTTCATCCAGAGTGACAACAGAGGCAAGAACACCCTGGGGTGGAGGAATATAAAAACCAAATGACTGGGTTCCCGAGTGGTGGTGTGAGAAGGTGCCTGAGCTCCTTGGAGAAAGAGGAATGAATGCTCCATTCATAAACCCACAAGGATGGGCAGGGTCTCATGAATCCCGCCCATCAGGACCTAATGTTGACCACAGCTAATGTGAACTCGAGAGGGCAATTGCCATGCCATGCCTGGAAGATAGCACTTCACAGAATCTCTCTCCACCCTCTGGCTCTTTTATAGTTGTTGATGTTCCCCAAGACTTGGAGGGGGTAATACAGCCGTTCTATTAGGGAGAAACATCCACTGGTCACTTATTCTAAGCCTTGGTAGATTTCTCACTTCTTGATGCCACCAATGTGTCTCAGTCTTGTCCCTGCTTTTGTCCAGGTCACACTGCCTATCCCAGCTGCCTTTTTCACAATCAATCTCACTGCATCAGGACTTGATGTGTGTACTCACAGTACTTTGGAACTACCACTAACCTCTTAAGTTCCAAGACCAATGGCCTTCTAGAAGGTCTATTACGCTTTGCTTTGGTCTTTGAGACAGCCTGTCATTCAGCGCTCTTCCTTTGACACCTCATCATTCTGCTTTTTAACACACCAGGCCTTCTCTTCTGTGCTTCCTTCAATGACCTGACCCCTCTTCATCTCTTTGAAATATGTCTGCTTCCTAAGGTTCAGTCTTTCTTTACACTAGCTCCACTTTGTTACAGCTTCCGGCAACCTTCAATGAAAATGCCTGCAGATGTACTTCTCGACACGTGAGCTTTAAAACCAGGAGTTGGCAGATAGTTCAGTGGTGAAGAGTGCTTGCTGCTCTTATAGAGAACTGGAGTTGGGATCCCGTACAACCACCTGTAACTCTAGCTCCAGCGGCAACCGACATCTTCTTTTGGCTTCCTTGGGTAATTTCATGCACATGCACACACTCATAAATTAAATATTAATGAAAACATTCAGGGGCTGGGGACTTAGGTCAGGGGCAGAAGACTTCCTTAACATGTGTGAGGCCCTAGGACCAGTCCCTAGGAACACATATACACACACATACCTTCCCCTGCCCACCTAGTATTTTCAGACGCTTGACAGACTTTCCATTTATCCATATAATTTTGTCTAGAGTGCTCGTCTTATGTTCAATAACTTCTAAGCTTAGAGAAACTTATTCCATATTTTAATGAGTAAAGAGAGGTTGGCAAAGTATTCCTTGCCTTTTAGTACTTCATAGAGTCACTATTTGCCCCAAGGCTGTGCAGCGCAGAGCAGTTTGATGCAGAGCCGAGGGACAATCCCACTTGGCACTATTTACTCCTTGGACACATTCATCCGCCGTGCTTCTATGTGCTTGGAGTACAGGGGCAAGAGGGAAAGGATGACTGTGTAAAGAAGGAGGACTTCTAATTTAGGCTTCTCTGGTAGGCTGATACTGCACACAGACAGCTAAGATCAGAGCTTTACCCCCCCCCCCCCGCGCCGCAGGGGGCTACTGTGTATGGGACTATTGCGAAGCTGTTCTCTCTGAAATGAAACACTCCCTCCATGGAAAGAGGAAGGAAGAAGGATGAGGAAGGAAAAAGGAGGTGGGAAATTCATAAGACTCAGGAAGCTCACCAAACTTACCAAGCTCAGGAACTGCCAAGATTCACAAGGTCCCTTTCTCAGGTTTCCTAAGCAGTGAATGATTGCAGAAAAGGGGCCCTTTACATGGCGGAGCTGCCTTGCAAGCTTGGTAGGGGCCTCCAGAGACACAATTTTATAAGTTGTCATGCATGCTGGGGTGGTATTTTTGTAACCCCAGCAAATTCACTCATTCATTCACCAAGGTAGCTTTGGGTAGGGTCACGTCTTTAGTCTGTCATTAATGGCTATCTGTGGTGTTCACATCTCCCTGGGGAAAGTTGCACAGTAGGTACACAACGAATAAGACAGCACGGGTAAAGCAAGAAGGGAGGGCCTGATTCTATGTGGTGATCATGAATAAGCCAGCAGGAAGTCACACAGGGCACCAGGTCCTGCAATGGCTGTAAATTTCATGCAGGAAGTGAACGAAGCTGTTATAGCATCTTAATTAGGAAACGTCTGAGTAGCATGTTGTGGCATGGGTTTCACAAGAATCACTCCAGGTGCCCTGGTGAGATCAGGCTGGAGAGACAATTGCAGGCCATCCTGCCATCATGAACTCTGGCATCTTCCTAACCAAACTTCCTAACTCAGACTCTGAGCCAAAGTGGACTCCCCGTCCTCAAGTTGCTTCTGTCAGGTATTTTGTCATTATCTAAAGTATCTAATGTAGCCTGATTGGGAAGAAAAACCCATACGTGTCAAGAGACAGACAGGAGGAAAAAAAAAAGACAGAAAGAAGAGTGGGTTGTGAGGATGTGAGATTTGAAATTAGATTTTCAAGTCTGAGGTGTGTGTTAAGCAGACAGGCAATGGGCTGAGTGGGCAACTTGTGGCCTTTCAGATCTGAGAATATAGCTTCTCAGTGCCCACAGGGACGAGGAGGAAGACCAGCAAATTGGTGCCATATTCCTGTTTGCTGGTGGCCATGAAGCAGTTTCCTAGCACAGGAAATGGTCAAACCATTCCTTTGAATAAGCCCAGCCACTGGTTTTAAGTCAGCATTCTGCGGCAATAGAGGTGACTGCTTTTATTGCTGACATTTTCAGCGCAGTAGGGAGGGGGGTGGAGAAGGAGAAAGAGGGAGAGGGAGTGAGCAGTTCAGATAGCCGATTGGTTCATCTCATTTTACTTACACATAGTGCTGGGCAAAGTGTCCCAAGGGCTGATCTGGTGGATACTGGGTGCAGGCCTTCCTATAACAACAGAGAGGATGTTTCTAAGAGAAGAGTGGACCAAGGGTTTTGACCATGGGCATCTACTGAAGCACATACATGAGGGCACAGGGATGCAGCTAAGTGTGTGGAGATACACCTGGAACTCACAAATGTATTACAGTTTGTATTCACTATGAATGACTGGTAGGAGAAGCTGTGCCCACCATCTGGACCTTTAGTGGTTCATCATCGCTTTTATGATATCTCTACCTTTTAATAAGTGTGATCTTTCTCTCTTCTGTGATAAATATGTAAACATACATTTATCAAATCCTCCTTTTTCTTCCATGACCACTCTCTACTTTGTTGCATAATTATTCTTAGTCTCTGTCTTCAGCTCTCTTGGAAGTGATAGAGTCCAGAGGAGAGGGCAAAACATCCAAACCCCAACACTGTGTGGACGTGCAGGTGCCTTGCTCCTTCATAAGGATGAACTTCAGTCATTTAATACAAACATGCTCAGGGCAGAGACAGTAGGGAAGAGCCTAGACTGACCCATGACAGCAATGTGATTATCAATACTTGGAGTTTCTTTGATGAATCTGGAAGCGTGCTTAGCCAAAGGACATCAGGAAATCTGTTTCCTGTGCCTGAATGTCAAAGTCACCAAACACAATTAATGTAAAAAAATATCATAATAAACTCACCTTCACTTTATCCTTGGAAAGGCCACAGTTTATTTATATCCAGCTCAGACTAAGATGAATCGATCTGACCCAATGTGCTGAGAGTAAGTTAAGTGCCAAGAGTAAAAAAAAAAAAATTAGTTGCAACCACAAATCTAAAAAAAAAAATATTTCTCGTCTATGAGAACACAGGGTGGTCAACTTTCAATGAAAATTAATCTGCTCAGCATTTTCTAAATTTTGAGTTGGTAGTAAGCCCTCCAAGAAGCCTAGTGCTATCATAAGTTATTAAAGGTCTTTACAGGAGGGGTAATCATGCCAATCCATGATTAAAATGCCTTAAAACAAATTAGTCTGAAGGTCTCTAGTAAGTTTACATTAGAGAAACTAATATTTTCTAACTTTCAGTGAAAATTAACTGGTTGCAGGGGCAGGTGTGGTGGTGTATGCCTCTAATCCCAGTACCTGGGAGGCAGAGGCAAAGGCAGGTGGATTTCTATGAGTTTGAGGCCAGTGTGCTCTATACAGTCAGTCATAGTGTCTTTAAAAAAAGTGACTATGACAGAGGATATACTAATTGTTTTTTATATGAACAACACATTTATAATAAATATAACAGTTATAAGTATGAGTAACATATTTTTATAGTAGTTATTATTGTAACAATTATACATAATTTTAGTATTGTTAGGAATGCTGTAAATATTTTTAACATTACTAGTTCACATGCATAAGGTAACGAATGGATTAATGACCTATTCTCATGTATGATGTAGGCACTTGGGAAAGCTTTCCAACATCATATATTTTTGGAGACAAATTGAATAGTCTCCCTGTGGTTTGTATCTGGTTGGAGCGTGTTCCCCAGGGGCTCATACTGGAAGCTTGGAGTCACCTTGATGATGTAGAAGACAATGGAACCCTTTAACAGGCGGGGTATATAATGCTAGGTAATTCTGTCATTGGTGCTGCCCTCTGACCGGAATCCTTGTACTTCTACTTTTCTGTTTTCTGTTGTTTGTGTTGTTGTTATTTATGTCATTCTCTCTCTCTCTTTCTCTCCCTCTCCTTTTCTCTTTCTTCTTCCCTCCCTCCCTTCTCCTCTCCCCTTTATGCTATCTATCATGATGTGGTTTGGTGGAGGAAAGGTAACCCTTGTCAGAGGCAGGGCCACGAAGTTTGGACTGTTAGTTTCTAAAACTGTGATCTAAGAAAACCTTTTCTTCACAGCTTATCCAGCCTCAGGGTAAGCAAGAGAAAGAAAACTAACCCAGTGTTTACCTTGTCCATCATTACTGTGCCAGCACTAATGATGGACACTCAGTAACACAGAAACTAAATGACAGTTTGCTCTCTTCATCCTTCTGATGGGAAAGTCAACGAGGGAGAAAGGACACAGGATTTGGTTGCTTTTTCTCTTAGCCTTGATTTCCCATGGGACCTGGAGAATGGAGCCCGGATGACACCAGAGCTGTGGGCAGCAGTGTCTGTGGGAGCTCTGGAGGTGACAGCAGGGAGAGAGGAAGACTCTCTTTTGCATTCTGACCTCCCCAAAAGCCTCTGCTTCTCAATGAACTCTGCTTTGTCTTTTTAAACTAGTGTTGAAGTAGAATTTAGAAGACCTGTACCTGTGTGTATTATTGAAATTTTTGTGGTAGCTGTTGGCAGGTGCCTATGTTTTGGATTTCCCATTTTGTCTCTTTACACGACTCAGAATCTACTTTCTGTTTTCTTATCACCTTAGTATCTATCTGATGAATCCTGCCCCTCCTCTCCAAACTCAATTGCTTTTTATCCTTTTGCTCTCCCTCCTCCCACCCTTGATAAGTTAATGAACCAATTAATTAATTAATTGAATTTAGTGTAGTATGTACATGCATTTGACCATAGTGTGGCGGTCAAAGGACACCTTGTAAGGATTCGTTTCTCTCCCTCTAGCATGTGAGTTGTGGGGATCAAGCTCAGGGACTTAGTTCTTCAGGCTTGGCCGCAAGCACTTTTAGCACTGAGCCATCTTGCCTGCCCACCTTTCCCCTTTTCACCCTTCTTTACTCCCTTACTCCTTTCCTATCCCTTTCTCTCCCTTCTGTTTCCTTTTTTATCCTTCCTGCCTTCTCCCCCTGTGTCCTTCCCTCCTTCTCCTTCCTTCTCTCTCTGTGGTTCTTCTCCCACCCTCCCTCCTTTCTCTTTCTCCTTCCACCCACCTTTCCCCGTTTGCTTCGTTTCAAGCTTTCTGATCTGGCAGGGACTGGACTCTACACTGTCCATCCCAGCTTATGATCTCCCAAGGTGAAGCTGGTCTCAGGACAACAGGGAAAAATGGTTCATTTGTGCCTCATGGGTCAGAAAAGAAAATTGATGAACAGACCTGAATTGCTCACTGTAGCATTTCTACAGCCACCAAAGATGCAGGGCCACCCAGATCTGTGCCTGCTTCCGCTTTCCCTGCTCAGCAGATCTGCTAATGATATTACTGCGCTCATCCTACAGTCCTCTTTAGAGAAATTGCTATTGATCTTGACAAGCTGTGGACGTGCTGTTCTTTTCCTTGGGGGCAGATTCCTGCAGATGGTTTCCGATATGTTTTGTTATATTTTATTAATAAAAAGGCAATCCAAAACAAAATCTCTACCTTTTAAGTGCTCTGTAAGTTACTGAACATTTCTTTGAAATAGTTCTCATGAACATGAACTTGCTCACTGTATGATGACAGAGTAGATGGGATGTTATGTTGATATTGACCCTGATGCCAATAAAGCCTCATCTTTGCTGTATTGTGTTTGTGCTCTAGTGGGTGAATGGGCTTGAAAACTCCTATTCTGTGCAGGCGGCCAGTACAATTGTCTTCTACTTTCAGGGCTGCGAATGGCCTCTTGCTTGTTTGTTCTGAGAATAAACCCAGGGATTCATCCATACTAGGCAAAAACTCTGTCACCTAGTATATCCTTAGTCCTAGGATACAGACATAAATAGTCCTCAAAAGAGTAGTAAGGAGTCTGAAGAAAATGGAATTGATGCTGCATTTAACCCATATGACTGGGACACTGGTGTTCCTGGAATATTAGTAATGGTCTATGGCATGTTTCATACTATTTACACATGGTCTAAGACAAGTTTATGTTTAGAGTAGTTATTCTTTCTTTCCAAGACAACATTTTGGAGTCTCTGTTATTATTAAATGTGGTCTAAGCTCTGTCCAGGGGGACATGGGCAGAGGGAATGTGTACAGCTCTGAGAAAATGGGTCCAGAGCACTCCCTCATAGTCAGTCTATCCTGGCTCTTTCTGTTCTTTTAAGACTGTAGTTGGGACACCCTTCAGATGAATTTGGAAATTTGGCCAAGGATGAACTGTCTCCTTTGGCATACCACTCCAAGAAGAGTTGCCTGACCAGGAACACTCAAATTAGATTCTAATATAAGGAAAACACAGGCTAATACTACCTTAATCTACTGATTTTTCTTGAGTTTACTAGATGTCAGCTCTATCAGCAAGAGTCATTAGATTGATAAACATTTGATACTCTCCTGATGAATGAGAGAAACAGAAGGCACTATACAAAGAATGAAGTTCTTTCTGTTGAATTGACATGCATGACAGGATCTTTCATTCAGGGTTATCATTTGAAATGTGAATTTGCTCAATAACACTTTCAAACAGGCCTTTGAGGGGATCTGAATAAAAACCGACGGCCACACGAAGTGTACGTAGAACCAAAACACAAACTATAGGGTTGGGGTGATGCAGCAAAGTGCCTTGCTCTGCAACCATGAGGCCTGGGTGTGGTCCCACAGAGCACAAGTTAGAAAGGAGAGAGCTGGGTGTGGTGTGGCACTAGAGTGCTCACTGTCCAGCCAGCTTAGCGGCATCATTGGTGACCTCCGACAATGCCCAGTGAGAGATGCCATCTCAGAAAACAAGATGGATGGCCTCTCAAGAATGTGAGCTATGGTTTCCCTCTGGCCTCCTCATGCATGTGCAGGAACAGTCTCACACACGTGGGCTTGCACAGTCATGGTTACAGGTACATCCATAGATACATGTGCGCGCACACACACATACAAAAATATTCCCAAGAATGTAAAAAGTTTCATTGCTCAAGTTCACTTGATTCCTCATTTTATTTGTCTCAGAGGAGAGTCAGGGTAAGAAAAACACTATTGCTTGACTTAATAATTATAGGAAAGTGACTATTCATATCAATAGTGTATTTATTTATATCTACCTATTGTCTCATTCAGTCCCGCAATAGGCATTAAGAAGCAGGACTAACCGAGAAACCTGTGACTGATGTGTGAAGACGCGGCTTCAGATCAGACCACTCATTAAAGCCAGAGCTGGAGAATGAAGGGTGCCATGCTGATGATCAAGTCCAACAGAGTCCTCCAAGACAGTCATTCCTATGTCCTCTCAGCATGGACCTGCTGGACAACACTGAAGCCTTAACTGTTCCCGCCCCACCTCCTTGTACTGCCTGAGGTCCTTGGAAATGACACACTTAGTGGCATCTCTTCACTTCACTTTATTTTGACTTTCTCAAGAATCTAGGTTGTTGATTTTTGCTTGCCACTGGAAGCTCATTTCTTGGATTCTGAGAGATATGATATTTGTTTATTTATGCTTTGTCAGCTTATTCCAGTCTTCTACACAGCTTCTGAGTTTTACCGATGGCCAAACCTCCATTTGCAGTTCATGGAGTCCTTGTGACATATGGGGGCAGTGTTATTCAAACTACCTTGAGTTCATAACGCTACCAGCCACCTGGAGGAAGAACTCCCTCTGCAAATTAGATTGTCCCAAGAATTCCAGATGGGTGGGCACCATGGTTTTATGACTGATGTACCAGTTACTAGAAATCCAAATTCAAACTCATCATATTCCTGCCTTTTTCTAGCCCATCTTTCTGAATTCCGAGTTGCCACTATTTACCTCTGTTTTGTAGTAGTTACTTTTTTTCATGACTATGATAAAATGACTGACAAAAATGATGTAAGAGAAGATAGAATTGTCGGCTCATAGTTTCATGTAACAGGGTCCACAGTGATGGGGAGAACATATAGAACAGCTTTGTCTGTGGTGGTGAGAGTTTCTGTCTGTGGCTCAGGGAACAAAGAGGTCTGGCAGGAAACAAAGATGGATATAAAGGTTGCCTGCCTCTAACCTTTGTCTACTAGTTAGCACCTTCATCTTAAAGGCTTCTGGAAATTTCTGAAACAGTTTCCACTAGCTAAGGAGCCTGTTGGGGACATTTTTCATATTCAAGCTGTTCCATGTATGAAAGCTAAACCTGTAGGTATATTGTAGCTTTGACTCCCGTGTTATACTCTTCTCTTACTTCCACCCACTAACTAGTCATCCAGACACCTGAGTACCCTCTGCCAATCACTGCTACATGGAAGCCAGAGTGTCCTTTAAGAAGCATAAACCCCAGCACTGAACTCATTTGGTTCCCTCTATCCTCAGCCTTCCCGGTTTAATGACAAGACTTTCCACTGCCTGGAATTCCTCCTCCAGCTTTTCTCCAGCCTACTGTTCATTGGGTTCTTGTCCTGCCTTCCACTGTGTGGTCTGTGTCTTAGTGCTACCACAAAGGCGTTGTTCCTCCAGCATCATGGGTGATACTCCAACAGCACCACCTTCAGGGGAAGTCTGCTTGCCTGTGACAGCCTGAGACTTTCTGTGAAGGTCTCCCAACCACAGCTCCATTTAAACAACTGTCAGGAGGCACTACCCTTCCTGTTGAGATGCCCTGACAAGACTCAGCACTCAGCTGGGATGAACTGAGCTTCAAGGACAAACTCTGAGATGTGTAAGCCAGAACACCCAAACCCCTCCCTGTGGCCCCTGTGTAAATTTCTTATCTCATCAGGGTCATAGTTTCCTTACCTGTAAGGTGAGGTACTAACAGTATTCATTCATCTCACCATGTTGCTCTGAGCGTTAAATGAGGATATCCACGTATCATGTCGGAACGGTGCTGTCGGGGGTTGTGACAGCAAGGCGAAAGACCTGGGTGTGATTCCCGAACCCACAATGGAAGGCGAGAATTCACTCCTGAACATTGACTCTAACTTCTGCTCCTTCCCCCATAAATAACAGATGAATATAATTAGAGTGGCAATTGGAGAATAGTGTTTTGTGTCAGTGATCATTAGGATTTGCATTTGTCTCACCCTAGCTTTGCACCAGAAAGAGAAGACAGTAATAAAAGAAATTAGACACAGGTGCAGGAGGGACTGGCTTTAAAAACAAAATAAAATTGGATTTTTCTTGACTCAGATAATATCCAGTTCTTCTGAAGTTAAATGGATATCAAGAGAACAACCATAGGCCAATGCTATTTCAGAGAAAGTAGAACCAAGTGACTGAAAATGAGCCAGTTAACTTTTCCAGGTTTAGCATGCTGTGACAGAGAATCTGGGATGATACGGTTAAAATGTACATGAACATATGCCCCACAGCAGGATCTTCTGTCCACATACACAAAGAAAAGACCTCAGCTCCTTTCCCAAGGGAGACTTTCAAGACCCAAAACAAACCATTCCAAGAAGATAAAAACAAAAGCTAGAGCTTATCGATGGCAGCTGTTTTGAACACTCACTTCAGTCAGCCCCCCCCCTTTTATTTTTAAATCAGAGGACTAGCCCTTGTCAATCTTCTCTATCTGTCAATTCCAAAGAATCCATATGAATGTAATTCTCTGGAGTTATGTCACAGAGCTCTCCTCTAATAGTGGGCCAGAGGATGCTGGCCTTGAATCTGTTGGCTTTACAGGGGAGCCACCGTACTGCAGAGGATAAAAGGCTTCCCTCTGCCCTCCTGATCCTATCTATTCCAAGGCCTCAAAATCCTGCAGCAAGAGCTTCAAGTCTCATTCAGAGGTTGCAAAGCTGGCAAGCTTGGGTGGTAGAAATATCACCAAGTCAGCAAATTGACAGATGGCAGATTGGAAAGACAGCAAAGGACTGAAGAGACAATGGAAATGCCAGACAACTGTGGGGTGTAATGCAGATAGGTTTTTAATTAACAATTTGGTATGCAAATCCTGTAAGCAGGAGGAAAAGACAAAATTGAAATCACTGAAAACTAGAGCTGGAATGGACATTAGAAATGGCATATTTGGGGTGAAGAGACTCAGTGTATAAGAATGCTTGCTGGGCAAACAAGAGGACCTTAGTTCAAATTCCTAGCACTCACCTATTACAGGAAAAAAGAAAAGAAAAAGAAAAGAAAAGCCAGGCATAGCCTCGCAAGCCAGTAATCCCAGTTTTGAAGAGTGGTGATATAGGAAACTAGCTGAAACAGTGAACTTCAGGTTCAGCGAGATACCTTGTCTCAAAAATAAGGTAGACAGTGATTTGACATCTGACATCTTCCTGTGCCACCTGCGTGAATGCATGCTGGCATATGTACCTCCATACACACATACACAAACATACTCCTCCACACACATACTTAAAAAAAAACACATCATTTATATACTCTTCCAAGATACCAAGATAAAAGTATGATTTAGAGAGCTTCAAATGATTTGCATCACCATTTTTTTTTTTTTTGGTTTAATAGGTTAGCTTAGTCATCAAAAAGAAAAGTAAAATTAATCTGAAACCACAGAAAAAGGAAGTAAGCATTTCAGAGAAGGAAGCAATGAAGGGAAAAAAAAATTCATTTTCTTTCTGTTATGAGCAACAGATGGCAGTTTGCAGAACATGTCAATGACAACAACGTGTTGATTATCGATAATATATAAGTAACACGAATAGCAGTTGTGCATGGCTGCTTTGGTTTTATAAGGAAATCATACCACCTGTGATGTCTTACAGTTGTCGAGTGCTATTTGAAAGTAGACTTAGATAAGCACTAGACAATGCATTTTAAATGTTAGGGCAAACAGTAAAAAAAATAGGTGCTTTGGTGTGTTGAGAAAGGAGAGAAAATGAGAGCAGCTCTTTAAGTAAAGTCACAGAAGATTTAAGGAAAAGACTTGAGGGGAAGAGGATGTGCTCAGTCCTGATTCAACTTGATGTGCTGGGGTGGGTTGGCAGAGGGGCTCCCCTTTTCTGAGGACTAGGGGAGGGAGGGTAAGGAGATGAGGAAGAAAGGGTGGGGCTGGGAGGAGAGGAGGGGGAGGGCTACGATCAGGATGTAAATAAGTAAGTAAATAAATAAATAATTTAAAAAGGAGACAAAAACAGGAACAAAAAACCAGCACAACAAACAGAAATAGCATTTTAGCAGCAATGAAGAGAAATCAGCTATCTGTGTTAATTTCAAGTAGGGGAGATCTCAGAGCAAGAGTGACATAAAGTGTACATTCCTCAAGAAGACATAACAATGCAACCAGAAGCAGCATCAAAGTACACAAGGTAAAGGCTTATAGATGAATCCAGTGCCATAGTTAAAGAACACGAAATTTTCCATCAGAATAGATAGACACAGCAGGAAGAAAAATAATCATGTACAGAGTAGAACTAAAAATGCTATAAATCAAAGTGGATGTAATGACTCTCCATCCTCCTTCACACAACAACAGCAAATATACAATTTTCCAGCTTATGCAGAATAATCTCCAAGATAGAGCACTGTGTGAGCCACAAAACACAGCTCAGCAGATGTACAAGCACACACGTGCACACAGATGGCACACACTTCTCTTGGGGAGGACCTGCGTTGGGTTTCCAGAACCCACGTTTGGCAGCTCACAGCTGCTTGTCACTCCAGCCTCAGGTCCCTCTTCTGGCCTCGATAGGCACCTATTCTTATGAACATATCGCCATCACATATACACATAATTAAACTATTTTAAGAGAAATGTATGTACTTACATTGTATGGCTATATAATCATACAGAAACTACTCTCAGGTCGCCATACAACTTAACTAGAAACCAGTAACAGGAATATGGCTGTTAAATAACATACCTTTAAATATAAATATGCCTCTAAATAATTAGGAGCTAAACAACACACTCTTAAATAACACATAACCAAAGGGGGAAAAAAATCGCAAAATAATTCTTTTGAAACTTCAAACTAAATGAAAGCAAACATACCACTTTACCAAAATTTGAGAGAACCGAAAAATCCATTCTAAAAGGGAAATTATATACATTGCACATATTAGAAGAAGTAAAATCAATAATCTAAGCCCCTACTTTAGGAAAATAGATCAAAACCAAAGCAAGCAGGAATAAATGAGATGAAAATCAGGAAATCAATAAACAACAATAACAAAATAAACAAAACCTAAATATGGCTCTTTCTAAATGATCAATAAAATCAGTGTGGCTCTAATCAAGGTAACTAATGAATGAGAAAGGGAGTTTCCTCCTATCAGGAGTAGATGAGGAGAAATACCCATTAATACCACATACATCAAAGAAAAGAGATATTATGAACTTTCATGTGCACACACATTTGATAATTTAAGCAAGCAGTATATGTAGCAAAAGCCACACTCTGGGAAAATTCACAGAAGAAAGAACAGGTGAGCTGAGTAGGCTTGTAACTATGAACAAGATGAAAGTATAATAAAGGAGCTTTCAAAACAGAAAGCCCCAGCTCAGATGTACTTCCAAGTCGATCTTAACAAAAATTTAAGAAATAAATTATTCCAGTACCCTACAATGTCTTGAATAGGACAGAAGCAGAAAGGAACACAAACTCATTCTACAGTTCTAACATTTCCCTCATGAAAACAAAAAAGGAAAAGAAAACTAAAGACCAGTAGCTCTTGGACATTATGCATAAAATAGTACAAAAAAATTTTAGCAAACCAAATACAGCAATGTATAGGAAAAGCATATAGAATAGCCAGCTATGGTTTGTACTAGGCATTCAAGGTGACTCAACATTTGAAAATCAACTAATGTAATTTTACATTAAAAACATCTCAGTAAACTAGGAAGAAATGGGGGAACGTCTTTAATTTGGTAAGAGCTACATGCAAAAGTATACTACACAAAGGAACCAAACGCTTTCCTCTCGACATTAGGGACACAGGAAGGGCACCCCCTCTTACCACAGTTTTTGATGTTGAATCAGAAGATTTGGCTAACACAATACATTTAAAAAATAAAGGTGCATGTAGATAGCTCAGCAATTGCCAGCAATGACTGCTCCTCCAGAGGACCCAGGTTCAACTCCCAGCACCAACATGGCACCTCACACCTGTGTGTAACTCCAATATCTGACATCCTTGCAAGACATACATGCGGTCAAAACACCAATGCATATTAAATAAAAATAAAGAAATTAGGAAGGAAGAAATGTAACTATTCGCAGAGGGCAATAACATCTATGCATACATCAGGCAAGAATAAAATACAAAACCACACATGCCAAAACCCAACTCCCTGCAAATTAATGTGTAATTTTATCAGGGTTGTTGAACGTAAGTTTAATGTACAAAAGTCATTGTTTTTCTCTACCAGCAACAGAGAAGTTGAATTTGAAGTAAAAACAAAACAAAACAAAACAAAACAACAAACCAATAACATTTACATTAGATCTTCCCTCAAATGAAATAACTTAGGTGTCAATTTAATAACATATATAAAATAACATCTATCTATCTATCCATCTATCTATCCATCTATCCATCCATCCATCTATCTATCTATCTATCTATCTATCTATCTATCTATCTATCTATCTATCCATCCATCTATCCATCTATCTTTTCATCTATCTATCTATCCATCTATCTATCCATCCAACAAATCCCCAGTAAAAGATACCAAAGGAGAATGATGTAGATGTGAACATAGTGCATGTTCAGGGACAGGAACTTTCATCGTGTCCAGAAGTTGCTTCCTAACTTCATATAGAATCAGTGCAATCACAGTAAAAATCCCTTCAAGTTATTTGGTTTATAAGGAAAACCACAAATTCCGTATTGTATACGGAGAATCAAAAGATGCAGAAGAGCCAATACAAGGTTGTAGAAGCTACAATACAAGGTTACTGAAAGCTACAACCATCGTGAAAACTCAGTGCTAGAGAGGACAGGCAGACAACTCGATGGAACAGAACAGAGAAATCAAGAGCTGGCTCACAGAAATATAGCCAGCTGAATTTTTAAAAGACGTAAAGACACGGAGAAGCTGCAAGTGGACATTCCTGAATCAAAGAAGTCAACTGGAAAAAGCTACACATGGTCCAGTTATCAACTACAAGACATCCCAGAGAAAGAAAAGCAGAACAACAAAATCCACGGCTGGAAGAGATTACTGAGGATGGAGGGATGAACAGGCAAAACCAGAACACTTTCTGGTAGTGAAAACATTCTTAAACTATCACAGTAGTCTTAATGTCTTAGAAAAATAACTTTGTGTGTGTGTGTGTGTGTGTGTGTGTGTGTGTATTTGTGTTTATGTAGGTCGGGGAACAACCTTGGGTTGTCAGTCTTTGGGTGCCAATCTTGGCCTCTCAACTTGCTTGTGACCGGGTCTCGTTTGCTGATGTCCAGCGAGGCTAAGTGGTCTGAGAGCTTCTGGAGATTCTCCATCTCCTTGCACACTGTGGGAGCACTGGGATCAGAGACTTGCTGCAGCATGTGGCATTATGGGATTGTCAGAGTCCAAACTCAGGTCTCACCGTAGCAAGTACCCCAGGGCCATCTCTTCTAGAACAATGTCTTCATATATCTGATCAAACCCATTACACATGCAACAGCAAGAATGAACTCCAATGGATTCTGGAAACTTGGGATGAGAATAAAGTTTTTTATTTTTTGGTATCCAATATAGCACTGAAAACTGGGAGGTCTATGCATTGTGCAGATATTAGGTGTTTGGGAAATCTTTTTCTCTCAGTTCTGCTGTGGACTTAAGACTACTCCAAAATCACCTTATAAAAACCAATTAAATAATAAAAGACCTTGTGAATCATGTTCATTATTAAGGAATTACTGCAAATACAGACAGGAGACTGTCTACCTTTTTTGACAACGAATAGGAGAATATTACTAGACTGAGCTCTTTGAAGCTACTGACTAGGAACAGAAATGGAATCGTAACAGGAAACATTACCTTCCTGAAACTATATGTGTGCATCTTTTTAAGGATGGGACTTTATATGGTCATTGTAAGTGTTTATAATCACAGAAGAAATAGTTGGACAAAAAAGGCCAAAATGAATAAGACCTGGCATCCCCTGTAATTGTGGCTCTAAAGAGAGGAATTACAGGCTTGTGTGTGGGTAATGTCCAAGACATTTCTGAATTAAATCCAAATCTCCTGGCTGCTATCAGCACAACATCCTACGTGAACCAAAGGACATTCAGTCATTCCCCTTTCAGGCAAGGACTAACAGTCCTTGTCTCTGTCCTTTAAGAATCTTATATTGTGGCTGGCAAAGGGCCAGGGAAAGGCCAGGACCATGACTGAGGTGGGAGGGACTGTTAAATTTGTATAACTTGTCTGCCAAGATGGATGTCAGAAGGGATCTGCAGGAAGCTTATAAAACCACAGGGACATAGGCAGGGTCACCACGGGACAGTGGAAAAGCTTTTAAAGCTGGAGTTTGGGAATGAGGTTGTGTACTTGGTGACCAATCGGTGGCCCTGCTTTAGGAGAGTGTAGGGCTTAAGCGGAGAAAGTGGGCGGAGGGTGGAGCTTGAGGGCGAAAGTTTTGCTGTGATTGGAGCCCCGGCTCTGTTTCGTGGTTGGAGATTTCAAGAAGCCAAGCTGTAGGCTCATCTACCGACGATCTAGCCACCCAGCTGGGTCAACAGAAAGATTCCCACTAGTTCCTGAGGTTGATTAGGTCATATGTTTTGTCACAATGATGGAAACTAACCAACAAAACAGTACGTTTTGGTCATTTATGACCTCAAGCATTAACAAAGAAAAGATGATTCTCTCAATCTTAATACTTCGATTTAAAAAATTTGAGACTAATAGCGTACAGGACTTTTGAGTACAGAAAAATACTGTAAGGATACCACTGATAATGGAGTAAGTGTCAAAGGTCAGCCTGAGCAGTTCTGCTTCTCAGATCCCTTTGAAGAAAAGTGAGTGCCCAAGGGCATACTACATATATGTCAGGAAATATAATCTTTCAACTTTTTGTCTTTTTTTTTTTTCCAGAGCTGAGGACCGAACCCAGGGCCTTGTGCTTGCTAGGCAAGCACTCTACCACTGAGCTAAATCCCCAACCCCATCTTTCAACTTTTTTAATGATTCAAATTTTGGGCTGACAATTTGCACTGAACTTAGCTGATGGTGGATTCACAATGAGTGTTGACTTACTTTCTGCACTTATTTTGCTTTTGAGTAGTATGAGTCACTAGTCAGTCTTGTAGATTAGCAAGCTATATCCTCAAAATATAGAAGAAAGCATTGTTTTTTCCTTTGCTTTGTACACCACCAACACTCCTAACTCTCATAAACAAAACTCCATACTCTTTCAAGATTTTGGGCTTGGCACTTATTTATATAATTGTGATTAACTCATGGTTTTATATTCTCAAATATTGCAATTTATTTATTGCAATTTAATCATATTCCCAAAGGCTTTATTGCAATTTAATCAGTGATGAGTGTCCCCCATAAAATAGCTCATTTTCTAGAATAAATGTTTACAAACTAATATTTGCTTTTTAAGTATAGCGATTGAGCTAGCTAAACAGTGATCTCATCCCATCATTAGGCATTCTTATGTCTTCAATCACAGCACCTTGAGACATTTCAAAGTGTCTTTCAAATGTCATTTCAAATGTCTTTCCAGTCAGATAGTGGGGAAGGAAGCCCTCCCCTTCCACTGGTAGGACATAGGGGGAAAAGAGGGAAGGAGGGTAGGATCGGTAGGACATGAGGGAGGGGGCTACAGCCAGAATATAAAGTGAATAAGTTGTAATAATAATAAATGAAAAAATATTAAACAAAAAAAAATCGCGATGGGTTAATTTACCACACTGTTCTGCTCTGAGAGCTTGTTGTATCATAGGTGATGTGTTGCTTTGGCTTGTTTTTTTTAGGTAGACTCCTGTTTTTTCCTAGGAGGGGAATTCTTCTAGATTTCTACTCTTCACAATTATATGCTTAACAAGCCTTTCCAAGAACACAACTCGTCGAGCACAGCATCATGTATTATGTGGGGCAGACACTCACAAGATGTTACTTCACAGAATCGGTCTTTTAGATCACAGTTGTGCCACACAGAAGTCTACTACTTTGAGTCTCTTTGAATGCGCTTCATTTTCTAGATAATTTCCTCCAGGACCAAACTTTGCTTTCTTCTTTTTCCCCCCTCTCCTTCAGTTTTTTAGGGGGATGGAGCTAGCATCTGCTCAAGTTTAAGAGAGTAGTGCATCTGATTCTGAGTAGCCTTGCTAAGAAAATGAGAAGGCATCCAGTAACATTTCCCAATTTCGTCCCTTTTCTTAATTGATGCTCCTTTTAAAACTTATTTAAGACACATTTATATAATACATACAGTGTGATCAATATTGTTATAAAGAGTTTTCAATCATTGAATCATTTAACCCAGTGGTTCTCAACCTGTGAGTCACTGCCCCTTTGGTAAAGGTCTATGTAAAAAATATTTACATTATAATTCATAACAGTAGCAAAATTAGCTATGAGGCAGTAAATAAAATAATTTTATGGTTGGGGGTTGTCAGCACAATATGAGGAATTACATGAAAGAGTCTAGAATTGGGAAGGTTGAGAACCACACTGCTCTAACCCTTCCTTGTGATAACTCCGTGAAACCCTGATTATCTGTAACTTTTGGATGAGAAAACTGAGGTACAATGTTAGTTCCTGGCAGAGGCTGTATTCAAACCCAGAGAGTCTGCTTCTAGACTGTGAGTATCTAGCCACCATACCAAGCTTCTGGGAGAAGAATATGGGGAATGTTCACAGAGACCACGGTACCATTCATGCCCTTTTGATGAAGAAGACAGTGCAGAGACAAATGAACACAAACAGAAGCCAAAACGCACAAAAATCCACTGAGTTTCACTTTTAAAAACATGCAGGGCCTAGATCTGGGAATAGCTGTAAGAGTCAAAAAAGTCTCTCATCAAGGCGTCATGATAGTCAAGACAGCCTTTTCTAGAAATGCCTCTCTGTGTTATTTCACTGAATCTGAACAGAAGCTTGCCTTACAGCAGCCCCGAGCCTCCGACTCCTTCCAAAATCCTGTCCTAGGATGCAGGCTGTTTTGTTTTTCCATCACCCCAGATTACAGGATGGTTACATGTGCAATATGGCACATGTCGGTTTGTCTCCTAACACGATGCTGCTCTGCAGTCTCTGCCTTGGGGTCCCTCATGCTTTTTTTCACACCAGGCAGCCTAAAATGGAATCTCGATCAAACCTGCTATGGGCATTGCCGTAGTCATATCCTCGCCTTAACAAAACAGCAACTGCTACTTGGCAGTGAGATTTTTTTGGAAGTTCTGATGGTACCAGTACAAGATGAATTGTACTTTCTTTTTAAAGAGACACAAGAACATGTCTGCATTCATATTACAAAGAATGGTATGTGTTTTTATTTTTTTTTATTTTTTTATAGCACACTTTGTTTTCTGAAGTAAAGTTTTGAAAGCTGAAAAATATTCCCATCTGGGCAGAACGTTTTCAGTCTTGCGCCTCTTTAAAAGCAGAACATTTTATTTATCAAGAAGGGACCTGGAGTTTCCCAAATAAGTCCTTTTTATAGAGTAAAACCCAACTGTGCAAGGCTGGATTGCAAATATGCTTGAAGGGGGAGGATACTCAAGAGTCAAGCTACCTCTTCAGCAATAAGCATGAAAAAGTATTAGCCGTCATTGATGTGGATGCCAAAATGAAAATCACTTCAATATTTTGGTCATTCTAAGAACAATTCTGAGCTCTTTCTGCTTCCAAAAGAAAAATTTATATAAAGAAACACAATGAACATTTTTTTTGGGGGGGGACCAAGGTGCCATATGTCAGACAAGAGGAGGTATCTAAGGAAGAATAACAAATAGTATTTATTGAAAATTTTTAATTAACTAATATGACCAAAAAGACAGAATGAAACAATAACTATATGACTCTAAGGTAACCCTTTTGCTCTTTTGGGGATCCTTTTCCCCACAGACTGGCTTTCTCCCCTAAGAGAGAAAGGGCTCTACCCCTATCACATCATGAAATTTAAGGAAGCTCTGTTCTCTTCCCGGATATTTCACTGCTTCTTGGATCCCTGAGTTGTTAGAAAACATTTGATGACTGTATTTGATAGGCTGTATTTCCTTTTATCCCCCGTGAACAGAAAACGTCTAGCTGTTTCTATTGGTAGAGGCATCTGATTATATGGGAATCAGATAACTCTGAGGGACATTGTGGGATCTTTCTGTGATATGCAAGAATGCAGGTTTTGTGGAAGCAAGGATGGTGATGTTGATGATGATTATTACCATCATTATTCTGAAACATGTCAACATCATTTTATACTCATCATTTTGTTCACCAGAATATATATCATCGCTGATGGAAAAAATATTATACTTGATGAAAACTCTGCTATCCAAAGACTTCTGTTTCAAAAGTAAATGGTTTTCATTGGTTTCTAAGTTGAATTTTTTGTTCTACTCCTGATGGTTCAAATCTTTTTTTTCTCTCTAAACATGGAGAAACTAATGGCTTCTGTGACTAAAGCAGCATAAGGAACTGCAGTGTGGAGTATTGTGGGCCACCTTCACCCGCCCCAAAGTGAGCTAACTGCATAGCATTATTGTACTTAGGGTTCCTGTGGCTAAAAAACCTTTATATTAGGTTTATGCAACACTTAGCAATCAAGTTTTAATAGTGTACTAGCTACAGTTTCTATTGCTATGATGAAACACCATGACCAAAAGCAACTTGGAGAGGAAAGGGTTTTTTCAGCTTATACCTCCACATCATAGACCATCACTGAGGGGAGTCAGGACAGGATCTCAAACAGGGCAGAAACCTGGAGGCAGGAGCTGATACAGAGGCCATGGAGGGGTGCTGCTTACTAGCTTGTTCCCCATAGCTTGCTCAGCCTTTTCTCTTATTGCACCCAGGACTACCAACCCATGGATGGCTCTACTCACAACGGGCTGGGCCCTCCCCTATCAGTCACTAAGTAAGAAGATGCCTTACAGGGCAGTCTACAACCCAGTCTTATGGAAGAATTTTCTCAACTGAGGCTCCCTCTGCTCTGAAAACTCTAGCTTGTGTTAAGTTGACAAAAAAGCTAGCCAGCACAGTTTTCCTTCTCTGAGTATTACAATATACCAAAACAACCTCGTGTATACCTCACTGATGAATGTATACCTCACTGACAATTTAAATAGAGACATAGAACATCACCAAATTCACTTCTTGTGTCCAGACCTGAGGCAGACAGGTGTTAAATTTCATGTTTGTTACCTGAGGCTAATTCTCATAGTGCTTCTGTGAGCTATGAGGCACTTTATAAGATTGTACAGATGGGAAAAAATGTCCAGAGACGTCAAGTAATTATGCAATATTCCCACAGCAAGTGAAACAGCTGAGCACAGAGGGACTTAGAATCTTGCAGTATAGCCTCCAATTTCATTATTTGTTTCCTAGTCTTTCTAGATTTGATCATACGCCAGTCTTAATATAGTTAAGAATACAGGCACAGGCCAGTCTCTGTTTATCAGGCTCTTCTCCTTCTGTCTTCCATTCTAAGGGGGCCTCTGTGGATTATTGAACAATCTAGAGGCTCTTTTAATGGAGATATGGAGATTACTTTACTATGCTCCAAGCCTAAATAGGCATCTAAGCCTATTTCAACTAGGCATCTGCACTTTACTTTTCTTGACTAGTGATGGCAGATAAGTGGCTGTGTGTGTGAGGTACCCAGACTTGTAGCGAACCCTTGGCTTTCTGAATTAAAATGGAATGAAGACACACTTCTCTTATTTTGAGGCGGGTTTTTTATCACACAACTCTGGCTGGCCTAAAAGCCACTATGTAGACCAAGCTGTCCTCAAACTCTCAGTGATCCTCCAGTCTCCATGAAGTGCTGAGGTTAGAGGCTGTGCTACCACATCTGGCAAGAGACAGCCTTTTTTTCTCTCTGCTTTCATCTTGCCTGGAATGTGGCTGTGACTGCCAGAAGCAGAGCCAGGAGGGAACAGGGTAGGTGTGAATGCCAAGGAATTCCTTGGAATATGGTAGCTGGTGCTCCTGACACCAGTGTCTGGCAGTCAATTCAAGACCAGCAACTAACGTCTTCTAGCCTCATTTCTATTCGAGATAAGCAGACACTTATTTGGGCTCGTGTGAATAGAAGAATACACTTATTAAAATTGTAGCTGGAGAGTCCCCAGAATAGAATATCTGGTGGAAGAGAATGTTTGTTTGGATCACTGAATGGTGTTGAGAATGTCTATGTTCAACTGGCAGTGAATCTAACCCTCTTGAAAGAAATAACATGTTTTCTTTAATTTGAGATTTTAAAATATTTTGCTATGTATAGATACATATATGCCTTTCTTGAACATCTTAAAGTTCAGAGTGAAAAAATACTTCAAGGTATTATTAGGAATCTCAAATTCTTCCCTCAACTAAAAGTCTTGCTGAGTGTTGACACTATGCTGAGTTTTGTTCTGGATGTGGGGATTTGGAGTAGACAGGATTACATCTCTGCCTGAAGAACTTCAATCTGATCATCCAGACGGGTAACAGCAACAGGAGAAGATGCTTTTCAGTTTACAATGGAATTACATCCTGATAAATCCAACAAGGTAAAATCATACCTCAAAATTTAATATCCCCAGCCTGTCATAGCTTAGCATCAAAGTGCACCACAGATAAGGTTTGCTTCCCCTTATCGCTGAGTGCCATGATGTCATGGCCACTGACCGCATGTCAAGAATGTGGCAGAGTGGCTTCTCTGGCCTAGGAAGAGATCACAACACAAAATTCAAAGTAAGATTTTTACTAAATGCCTGTCACATACACTTGTAAGTGGACATTGTAATAAATCAGAGAGCATGTCTTTCCGTCCCAGTAGGAGGGAAGGGGACAGCCATCTGTGGTCCCCATTGAATAAAGGTTTGATGAGAGGCAAAATGAGTTAAAAGCCACTGATAGAAACAGGAGACATGGAAAAAAGAAGGCTTCTAGGGAGTGATGCAGTCTGGGAGTGGGAGAATTTTTAGAGAGGGTAGGACTCCAGCAGATGAAACCAGGGCAGTTGGTAACTTTTTTTTTTTTTTCAACATCTCTAAGAAGCTCCTAACAATGTTTTAGCCGCTAGATAAGGAGGGTTGACAAGAGGCCATTGACAGTGGAATGTGGAATTGGATTTGGGGAAGCTACTCATGTCTTCCAGAAATATAAATATAATGCCCAATCATGTAAATTTTGAATAATTAGGAAGTGTATACTGCACACAGGAAAGGAATATCTCTTCGCCTTCATTTGCTCTGTGTATTGATCTCTTGTGTATGTGCCCTGGTCACATATCAAGAATGTGGCAGAGTGGCTTCTCTGGCCCAGGAAGACATCACAACACAGAATTCAAAGGAAGATTTTTACTAAGTATGCGTCACATACAATAGTAAGTATGAGTGTATGCATAGGGTCTGGAGGCAACCTTGCATCATTCCTCAGGAAGCCATCCACCGAGCTTTGTGAGGTGTTCAGGCCTGTTTGTCTCTGCCTCCCCACCACAGGAATAAAAAGCATGGGCCACCATTGTTGGTTGGCTTTGTGTGTGTGTATGTAGGTTGTAGGGATTGAAATCCCATGCTTGCAGAGTAAGCACTTTACCAACTGAGCTATTTCCCAGGCTCTGTATGTTTGCGTTTTCACAAACAGAACCACAAAGAAATAAAGACTAGCTATTTCTGCAGCATGATGCTTAACCTAAGATTACATTATGAATCCCATACTCTGTGTCCTATACGTTGTTTTTATCCATATGAGCCAAATCAGATATGCTTTTGGTTTTATTAGAACACAGCCACACTAGTTTATTTATTATTATGGCGTGTGTTTATACATAGTGTGTGTGTGTGTGTGTGTGTGTGTGTGTGTGTGTGTGTATTACATGGCTTGTGTGTGGAGGTCAGAGAACATCTGTGGATTCACTTCTCTCCTTCCACCTTTACTTGGGTTCTGAGGATCAAATTTAAGCTTGAGGATCAGCAGGCTTGTTTGGTCAGTCCCTTCACATCACTGAGCTATTTATCTGGCTCCTCCATCTTCCTTTAAATTGTTTCTTGCCAAGTAGTTGGGCAGAACAATGAGAAAAGTTACTAATATAATTTCCACAAAGGTCACAAAGAAGGATATTTTACCTGAATGTGCATTTCATGGTACACCAAAAGGAAGCTCATCTGAGCACTTCCACTCTTTCCTCAGCCGGCATGATGATGGGCAGAGGCAGGTGACTTCCAGATTATCCATGCTAACTTTTGTTTTCAGAGCTGAGGACTGAACATAGAGCCGTGCACTCACGATGTAAGCACCCTACTGAGCTAGCCCTTCATGCTAAGTATTTTGAATTCAGTGTTTCCCTGTGTGTGCTATCACCAGCCTGTCATTCCTCTGCATTCTGGAAATTGTTTCTCTGGTGGTCATCTTCATATGCACTCTTTTCCCTCATCTCCAGCAATGGGTAGGCTGTATTCCCCAGTCAATAATCCCTGAATCCTTAAAGTCTTGACAGCTAGGAAAAAACACACATTTCCCGTGTACATCCTCAGCCAAGTTAAACCCATTTTTGTATTTCACTGAAATGATGTCTTGTACTTCATTTGAAGTACAAGTGAAGATTTGTATGAAGAGAATAAATCATCCACACCACAAATTAGGCATGATATATCCACCAGAGATTAGCAGAAGGTCACAAAGTCACCTAAGTCTGCCATTAGAGACACTTTTCAGGAGCCCATTTGGATCTTGGCCCCACCAAGATGCATCCATTGAGTATCTAGAGCAAAACCCCATGGCAATGAAAACTAATTAGTATGGAACTGTTACAGGTTGGCTGTATTTGCCATATATGGTAGAATTTCCCACAGGCAGGATTCAGCCATGTTTTAATACAGAGCTTTTCTTTTTGATAGAAAATGAGTGCATTCCAAAATCTAAAGAGTATTTTGTTAAAAAAATAATCACTTTTCTTTTAATTTTAAAAGGGAAAACATTCCTGGATTTGACAAAAAAAATGAGTAGAGTCTCAACAGGAATAGATGTGCCATTATAAAATGGTTCTGAGCCTTGGAGAGATAGAAGACAGAGCGTTGGAGTTGCTGAGTGATCTAGCGGGATCAGGGGCAGCAACAACAAAGCCCATGGCAGAAAGGCCTGATGCCCTTTGAAGCACAGTGCTTATGCAACTGCTCTACATGCTGAATAGGATGGCAATCACATTACCAAAATTCACATTTAAAGCAGGGAACACGTTGGGCTCACACAGTCTATGAGGTCTAGCACTTTGATACTAATGTTCTTGGGTAACTCTGGGGCGAGACTGCACAAAACAGACCTGACATAACAAAGACATCAATGCTTGTGCCTGATACCTTAGAGGTTAGACCCAGGGAGTCACTGGACAAGATGCTGCGGGCACTGGCCACACGCAGCAGTCTTTAATTACTAAGCGACCACCTGACACTGCCCTTATCCCAGTTTGAAAACAGTACGTCCACCATTGTCCCTACTGCTTCCTCATCCACCACTTGAACACAGAGAATCCAAAACACAGATACAACAACTCACATAGCTCATGTTCTAAAGGCTATGATTCCTAGATGCTCTAGTTCACTTCAAATGGAGGTGGATTGCAAAGAGGAGACTTAAATTATGGGAACATTTTAACCTGTAAAACGTCTTTAAACCTTGACATCTATCTATGTACAGCCATCACAGTCTATAGATTTCAGAAGAGTCATATGATGAAAACATTTCCAAATGATTAACAGATGTCTAGAATCACCACTTTGTCCCTCCAATCATTATTGTCTGTTTTCTAACCTTCATTTAAAACTTACTTAATTCTGCAGTGTGAGCCATTATTTTTTTTTCTTTCACAAGGAGGACATACAAAAGTTAATATTTCCTAAGAAATTTCCTAATAAATGATAATATGTAAGGATGACAGGGAAGGGAGTTGAAATATTCTACCACTTTAAAGTAGTCGTTCTCAGTCTCTGGACCATAACACCTTTGGGGTTGAACAACTCTTCCATAAGGGTGGCATATCAGATATTCTCTATATCAGATACTTACATTATGATTAATAACAGTAACAACATTATGGTTATAAAGTAGAAACAAAAGCAATTTTACGGTTAAGTGTCACCACACATGAGAAATTGTATCAAAGGCTCACAGCATGAGGAACTTGAGAACCACTGCTTTAGAGAGTGCCCTGATCTCCATTTAGTCTCCGGCTATGTAAATCAGACCCACTGAATTAGTGTACAGGAGGAGAGGTCAACTGAACAGACAAATAACAAGAACTGATATGTCAGCTTCCTTGGTGCTGGTGAGCCATTATTTTTGTGTTTGAGGAAGCCATATTGAGTTTTTTTTTAAGGTATGAGTACTGTTGCATTAACTTTTACATCATGTATTCATTTTTTCTCTCCCAAACTTCAGTGTCTACTGATATTTATATACATGGAACCCAACAATAGCAACACAATTCGATTCTGACTACTATTAATCTTTATCAAGTGCTTTCTTAAAAAAAATCATGCTCTTAAGCAATCAGATGATGGAACCAGCAGTTATTGCTATGGTGGTGACAATGCTCAGGCAGTGGGTGAAGCCTGGTGGCTGGCTAATGGTCAGAGTTTTTGGTTTTCTCCAAAGCAGTAGAGAACATGAGGGAGGACTGAGAACTCAGAAACTCTCGCCTGTGGAGAGAGATGCAAAGTGAAGTTTGGCAGCTTCTGAAGTGCAAACCCTACATTTACTCCAAGAAGACAGGATGCCTGAACTACAGCATTGTTAGTAGAGAAGCTTCAGGAACATTCTACTTGAGAACCTCTGAGTGGTAGTCGGCTCTCTCTAAACTAAGGGACTGTGATGAGCATTCCCAAACTGTCTGTGATTCCAGATGAGCCAAAGAATGTCCTATCCCAGCTGGGAATGTCCATGCACACCTTTAATCCTCACATTTGGGAGACAGTCAGGTGGATATTTATAAATTTAAGGCCATCCTGGTCTAGAGAATGAATTTCAGGCTAGCCAAGGCTACATAGTAGGACCTCGTCCCAAGGGGAAAAAAAAGAATAGACTTTCCTGAAATATAATAAAGCATGCAAAAAGTGTCATGTCATATTGCTTCAGTGGCAGCCAGCCAACTGGACACTAGACTCCTTTAGAGGATCATGTTCATTCTCTACCTACTTTTGGTACACTGCTCCAAACTCTTGCATGGTACAGAACTGTTCAGAGTTTGTCAAGGCATAGACTTCTTTTTTGGGGGAGGGAGAAATTATAGTATTGAGCTAATATTGCCTAAATCAACTCATTTTTCTATAGTTGGAGACTCACATGTAAATTAAGTGTTTTATGTTGTGAAAAATACATTCAGAAGAGAATTTTTTCTTCATATCAGTGGTGTAAAATTCCTTTGCATTTCCCCAAGTCCTTCTTCCATTTAATCATATCTACCTATACCTACATCTCAAGCCAAATATATACATGCAGAACAGCTGAGCTGTCAATAGAATGCAGAGAGAGAAGAAAGCTTTAGGTAGAAGCTTCCTCAAGACTCATCATCTTCTTCATTTTTTTTTTCCTATTTGTTTTTTTGTTTGTTTGTTTTTTTGTAGTGAGAGAGAAGAACATTCTTTAGAGTAAGGATAATTCTAGTGGGCATCAATTTACTACTGCTGCTCACTTCCTACCTCCATTTTAAAGGCTCTGATAAACTTAACCATTCTTAGACCAACATTAATGGGAGAGCTATGGCAACACATTACTAAACCTTACACCACAGCAGCAACATCAGCTTACAGTACTGAAATTTACCTAACGCCCAAGAAGTTAAGGAGACAGTGCAGAAGGAAGGCAATGGCCTTTTATATTTATATTTTATATCACAGGTGCCCAAAGCCTGAACATCATGAATACATTTTTTTTCTTGACTATGGATGGACTTATAGGCATTTGCAGGAGTACATATTCAAGGAGGGAGGCCAGAGAGAGTAACTATTTTCATTCCACAGCATGAAGGACATTTAAAGCCTGATCTAGGGCTGGAGATGTATGTAGCTCAGTTGGTAGTGTTTTATCTAGCATGCATAGAGTCCTGAGTTCAAATTCTAGTACCCAAAAAGTTTGGTATGATGGTGTCTGTCTTAATCTCGGTCCTTGGGAGGCAGGCACAGGAGGGTCATAAATCCAAGATCATCATCAACTCCTAATGAGTCTGGGACAAGCCTGGACTACCTGACATCCTCTATATAAAAAATTTCAAAAACAACACAAAATAACAATCAAGACCACACTGATATGCATTCTTTCCGTGGGATTCTATTTACTTTAGAACTGTAGATGCATTGATCTGTGCCTAGAGTATGCTGCTAGTCCACCACTCCACTGAGTTCATTTACCTGCAACTATTCAATTTTATCACCTGTAAAATGGAATTAATATTTCACAAGATAATCATGACATTTAAGTTATATTCTATGTTCATGGTGCACTGAAAGGCAACAGAGCCACGTGAATGCCAGGCATTGTTTTGTAAGCCTCAATAGCTGTTAGTACAGTACCCTCCAGGCCCCTACTGAACGGGAACATTTACCATGGTTTTTATTTACAGACTCCCAATGCCAAGGGCAATACCCTTGCTTCAGCTGAGGGCATGGGGTGCTTCTTGTTGTTTGCATGCTTTCTTTGTTACCACATATTTATTTCCCATATATGTCCTTTGTTCCTGTAGGAAAATGAAAAGGCCAAACGCAAAAACAAAATAGGATTTCCTTAGAGGCTCCATTTGCAATATCTTAATAGCTTTCTCCTCAACCTATATTTTCTAATGCTCTCAACAAACAAAAATGGCCCTCAAAATGTGACAGAATTTTTAAAGGATTTTTTACAATTATGACCACGAAAGTATAATAATTATTTTTGCCATTTTTACAAAGCATCTCACAACCACAGAAATTTTTGTTTTTTGCCTCTCTTTCAATGTGAAAGCCACGGCATATAACTTAGTTTCCTTCTAAAATTTAATGCCTTGTGGTTTTGTTCAATTCTACATAGATTTTTGGCCACTGATTATCCTACTTACTAAGGGTATAATTAGGTCTAATCTTATATTTTGAGATTTTTGACTCTCTTTAGACTTTGGTATCATCTTCAAATTTAATGAGCACCCTTGTTATTCTCTTGCCTCCTCACTGCTCAGACTGCACAAAGACTAGAAGGAAACAACAAAAGATGCAAATACAGGCAATGCGTTTAATTTGTCTTCAGCGTTAAACATAGGCAGAAATTCTCACATATTAATTAAAGTGAACATGTTACAAATGTCTTCTGAGACACTTTATTCATTTCCTCAACTGACCTTTACTGACTCTCCATTGCTGCTCACACTTGGGTCTATGCAATGGAGAATTTTGAAAGGGCATATCATGGTCACGTCAATATATGTTTTCACCCAAGGGGCTTCTAGTTCAGTGAGAGGCACCTTGTGCACATTAAGGAAAGACCTGACACGAAATAGAAACCTATTGTAGTGTAGGAGGAAGAAAAAATACAAAATTGAGGGTAGAGTCATCACTGACTTTTCTGGAAGACAAGGTGGTCACAAACTGTCCTTTAGGCTTGTGAGAGTAAAAGAGAATCAAAAGAAAGGGTGAGGTAGGGGCCTGAACCGGTCATATCTGAGAGGAGAGAAACTGAATTCCTCACTCAACAACGAAAATGGATACACTGCATGAAACGATGGTTTTCAGAGTATGGACAATGAGTAATGCAGGACAGTGGTGTTCAGTAGAAAAGAATATTAGGGACGTCCTAATATTCAGACTTCAGAGAGCATTTCCACATAAACTCACAGAAAGGATCTCCAAACAGGCTCTTGCTATACTGAGGCAAATTCTGGGTTCTTGGATGCTAAGATGGTGAGAGCTAGCAGAGAAGACTAAAAGAGGAGACAGTTGAAAACTAGCATTTCAGAAATCTGTAGGTAAAAAGGGCCAGTGAACCTGGGTGAGCAAATTCTGAGTCCAGGGACAGGGCTTCAGGAAGGGGCAGCAACAGCTTGGCAGAGAGGAAGGGCTTCCTGACATACAGTGTGTCTGCTTCAGATTCTGTAGGATGTGCATTGGTATCAGGGACAAACACTGACATGCTAAGTGTGTTTTGGCCCTTTCTATATGAAACCTTAAAAACAAGCCTGGAAAAAATGGAGCCCAGAACAATGATAAAAAAAAAAAAATTAGAGGAATACAGAAAATCTAGTAGTGGTATTGGATCCATCACTCAGTTGAGGAAAAAAAAATGTAGGCATGTAAATGAATAGGAAAACCCACAATCAGAAGAAAATCAACCCCAGTGAGTAGATCTAGCCATGATATAGATAGAATTTCACCAGCAGATGCAAACATTCAAGGAACTGTTGCACCCCTTCCTCATGACAGAGCCAGTGTTCCCATGTACTGAGTTGAAAAAGGGGAAAGAAAAGCATAAACATGACAAAAATAATCATATAAGGTACAAAACCAATCAAATAAAAAATTGTAAAGTTGAAATATGCATTTCTGAGTGAGCTGTCCCAGAAGCAGAAAGACACACACGGTATATACTCACTCATATAGACATATAACATAAAATAAACCTAGTAAAATCTGTACATCTAAAGAAACTAATCAAGAGAGAGGACTCTGACTAAAACACTCAATCCCCATCCTGAAAGGCAAAGAGGATGGACATCAGAAGAAGAAGAAAACAGTAAACAACCTAGGAACCTGCTACAGAGGGCCTCTGAAAGGCTCTGCCCTGCAGACTATCAAAGCAGACGCTGAGACTTATGGCCAACTGTTGGGCAGTGTGCATGGAATCTTATGTAAGAAGTGGGAAATAGTAAGATCTGGAGAGGACAGGAACCCCACAAGGAGAGCAACAGAACCAGAAAATTTGAACACAAGAGTCTTCCCAGAGACTCATACTCCAACCAAGTACCATGCATGGAGATAACCTAGAACCCCTGCACAGATGTAGCCCATGGCAGTTTAGTGTCCAAGTGGGTTCCATAGTAATGGAAAGAGGGACTGCCTCTGACATAATCTGATTGGTCTGCTCTTTGATCACATTTCCCTGAGGGGGGAGCAGCCTTACCAGGCCACAGAAGATGACAATGCAGCCACTCCTGATGTGATCTGATAGACTAAGATCAGAAGGAAGGAGAGGAAAACCTCCCCTATCAGTGGACTTGGGGAGGGGCATGTGTGAAGAAGGGGGAGGGAGTGTGGGACTGGGAGGGGAAGAGGGAGGGGCTTATGAGGAGATACAAAGTCAATAAATTGTAATTAAATAAAAAATAAATTAAAAAAGAAACATGCATTTCTGAAGTGAAAAAATACACCTGTGAGTAATAGTATATTTGAAAAGAATTGTAGAAGAAAATATGCACAAAGATAGAGTTGTAAATGATCTAAACAAAAGCAGAGAGAATAAAGACTTGGGTAAGGAAAGAGCATCTGCAAGCAGAAGGGCACAAGAGACAGATAAACTTGACTGGAAACTCCAGAGGAAGAGAGATGAGGGAGGGAGGAAAGAGAGAAACCAATATAGTTATCCAAGAATGGTGAAAACCAGCATGTGTAGATTCAAGAAGCTTGATTTATGCCAAGTACAAGACACACTTAGAAATGACACCAAGGAATAACACAGCCAAGTTGCTTAAAGCTAGTGACAAAGACAAAAATCTTAAAGACAGCTGAGGGTGTGAAACCACAAGTTATATACAGAGCCATAAAGGCCAGGGTACCAGGCATTACTGGCCAGAGACACCTCAAACGGATTAGTATCTTCAGTCAAAGGAATGTTCTCAGGAAAACTAGAATTCATAGCCAGACAAAGCATCTTACATCTATGAAGATGAACTAAGAGGAGGTTATAGGGGAGAGGGAAAGGCACAGCAAAACCAGAAACCAGATAAGGCAGAAAGGAGATGCATGCTGGGGAGGGAGGGAAGGCAGGAGAGCGGCAGATTAGCAAGATCCTTGGCTGCTATGCTACTTGAAAGGTATTAGTTTTACAAGTAAGGAGATGACTCAGCCATGAAAATCCTGGCCACAAGAGTATTAGAATCCACATAAAACTGCCAGGTGAGATGGTGTTTATGATCCCTGTGTTGAAGAGGCACACACACACACACACACACACACACACACACACACACACACTATTTTTCAGGTGAAGTGCAGATTCTAGTGACAATTCTAAGGTGCATGGCATGATACACTTTGTTTTGGATTAAGAATGTAAACCTCATTAATGATGCCAGTTTTGGTCAGTCAAAGGATAATTTTAAAATCTTAAATAAAATATGACATATAAATATACATATGTTCATTTAACAACAATTAATGAAGAAAGAGGCCATGAATTTGAAAGAGTGCAAGAAGGAATATATGGGAGAGTTCAGAGGAAAGAAAATGATGTAACTAAAATCTCAAAAATAAAATATAATAAAAATATGTCATATAAATGTATTAGCAGGTATTAAGGGATACATGCTTATAAATGATTATATGGTCCCTGTCTGGATGATTTAAAAAATAATACGCTCACCTCTTTATTAACACAGCACTCAAAAATTTATTTCTGCAACGAACACGAGAGTTTACACTTGTTTGTTTTCTTCGTGGGACGTGCACAAATGGACAAAATACAGCATGTGCATCCTTCATTTTCCTGGTTTCAAAGATCTCTTAATTTTATATTTTTTTCCAAAACAAAATGTAAACTAACCATAGTATTTGTTGCTAACTAGTTTTATACATTGACCAAGAATAAACCCAGATGCTCACACAGCATGGTGGGCTGCTCCACCTTGTCTAAGGAGAAGGCAGGCCGGGCGGCAGCTTTTTTCTTTAGTCTCTTGTGTTTTGTGGTCTGTGGCTGGGACTTATTTGGCAGGCCCCAAAACTGGTTACTTCTTGTGCTCCGGCTCTTTTTATAAAAGCAGTTCAACCATTCATATTCATCTCCCCTCCTACCTGATAAATGACTATAAAACGAAATCCTACGTAAAATTAAACTGATGATATATTAAAGAGCTCTCTACAAAGTGACATACTTCATACAGAGGTAGGAGCCAGCCCAAGGTGTCCCTGCATATATTTTAAAATATACACTTCCTCTCTGCTAGAGCATGTGCGTACTCTGGGTAAGCCCTTTTGACAGAACACGGTGTTCCGGATGAAACTGTCCGTGTGCTGAGGAGCCCTTACCCCCAGATTAATGATTTAGTTATGGCACCACTTACTAAATCTGAGAGCTTCCATTAAACACTGTGAAACAACGTAGATTTGAGAGCTAGGGCCTTGACTCGGAGACATTCTGCATTGCCGAGGCCCTGGCTTCTGGGACAAGATGCTTTGTACCTGCTGGTGGAAGTTCTTGAACAGGCAGGCGCACCAGGGTTAGGAGAAATTTTATTCTGAGAAATCCTAACTCCATGTGCCTTATATCATAGTTACATGACTACCTATGATATAAGGCAAGGCTTTACATGTTAGAGGAATCAGTGTGTGTGTGTGTGTGTGTGTGTGTGTGTGTGTGTGTGTGCACGCTCCATAGTGCATATGTGGGAAACCCTGGTGCTGGCTCTTGCCTCTACCTTGTTTAAAAGAAGTTTTCCATCTCACTTCAGCATACACCAGGCTAGCCTGCCCACTAGCTTCTGGCGATTCTCCGGTCTCTGCCTCACGTCTGGGTATGAAGCACTGGGTTACAGACCATCATTATTACTCTGGCTCTACGTGTGTCCTGGTGATTGGAACTCAGGTCCTCATTTACGCATGATAATCGCTTTTCCCCTTGGGCCACCTCCACAGCCCAAGTTGTACATTTTCTTTATTTTCACCAGTCGCTATAATAACTTACCAAAACACACATGAGATTCTGTCAACCAAGCTTTTCCTATAAAATAACCATATGGAACTATAAAGTAAAAAGTAATTTTTTTTTCTTTGAAAAAAGTCCTTTTAATAGACATGTCAACTTAAAGCAGAGTCGCTTTTAATAGATGAGCTAATTTTAAGAACATGAATGTTGAGGCATTTAACAATTTCAGTTAACTAAAAAAATTACGAAGCATGAAGACAACGCCTAAGATGTTAGATAAAATTGGAATAATTTACATATATGTTATTTCCGCCTTTGTATTCCAACAAGCTCCTGTGAAGAATTTTCATGGAAATGTACGGTATCTCCTACAGTGTCACCATAATCATACTATGCTACCATTTGTTTGGGCCTGGAGAGGGCTCATAACTGACCAGTCGCTGACTCCCTCAAACTGTGTTTGCCAAGATGTACAGCATGGAGGCGCAGAGCAGGGTGCTGCCAGGAACGTGAAGAGGAAGAAAAGCTTGTCTTCTGCCTACATCTTAGCACACAACTGTTGAAATTACTGAATATAGAGGCCGGGGGATGGCTCACTGGGTAAGAGTGCTTGTGGCGCAATCATGAGGACCTGACTCTGAATCCCCAGCATTTATGCAGAAAGCCATGCGGAGACCTTCATGCACCTCAGCTGCTGGTGCTGGGAGGGCTAGAGACAGGAGGATTGCTGGGCTTGCTGGCTGGCAGCCCAGCTCCAGGGTCAGCCAGAGTCCCCGTCTGCAGGATGTAGGATGCATTCCATGGAGTAGCACACTCAACACCCTTCTCTGGATTCAGGTACCCACATACCTGGACACATACCACCCACTCCTGCACCACATATGGAACAGAAAGGGCTACTTGAATGTTCTTTGTTGGGTCAAGGCAAGGCTTTCCTCTCTTCCTCCCCTCAATGACAATCGGAAGTTAAATTTGCATAGATGGCCACATAAAAAGACAAAGCACATTCTATGAATGCACTAAAATTATCATAACAAACAACATTTTTCTGGTTAGTTATCGTAAACCATTCGAATAAAACATATAAGAAACCTGTAGGTAATTTAATGAGTTTTCATCTTTTTAATTTAGTTAGAGCCTAAAGCTAGATTGGTGACTGGTGAGAGAAAGGGTTCACAATTAATGCATTTTTCTCGGGTTCAACATGGTCAGCCCCAGGCCTTCCAGCTGAGCGTAGAACACCGAGCGTGAACAGCAGCTACCTACAGGTGGTATTTCTAGAACAAATCACTCAGATCTGGGGCCACTTAGCTGGGCAGTTGGGGGGGGATTACATAATTTGATCAAGTAACTTGGTTTCTTAACCACACGCAAGATGTTTGCAGCTGAAGGGCTGCATTTAACTTGCAGTCACCTGGGAGGAGAGGGACATATTTCCACATCTTTACACCTCTGAGATGAAGCCCTTATGTCTCTGCTACTTTATGAAGGTACATATGCCTTTTGTCTAGTTCATGGGGTGGGCTAACAGGGAATTCACTTATCAATGCTTATTGAGCACAAACACATAATTTAAGTGGTTTGCTTACAATGAATTTCGGTTCCACAAAGTCACTGTCAGGTGCATGAAAATACATTCACATCCACATCAATAATTTTTAATAGGGTCCGATGCCTTCCTTAGAGTTATTCTAAAATACACTCTGCATACCACATGGAGATGCACCACACATTCATTAGTATGAGAGGATGAGACAAGCGCAGCAAACAGTTTTGTCTTTCGGCATGTCATTTCTTGCATGAATAACTAAGTGAGATTTGGGATAAACATTAATTTGAAGCTGCTTCATGGATGAAGGGCATAAATAAAAATGAGAAATCATACCAAAAATCTTTGGCACCATTTTCTTCATATTCTGAAAGTTCTTTACAAATAATGTTTAAAGCATCATATGCCATATAAGAGAAAAAAAAGATACATCTCTTGTCAAACAATAAATAGAAGGCCGCGGCAAGATGTGTGGTCTATTTTGGATTTCATTAAATAGACCATGCATAATGATAAAACATTCTGTGATTATTACAAAAAGTCATTGGTCTGATGCAGGAAAACCAAAATGTTAACCTATATCTCAACATTCCCTTATAGATCAAATATAAACAGTCTGAAAAAATTATTTCTGGGCAAGGTAGTTATACAAAAAATATACAGAATGATTATGCAAAAATATAGAAGAATCTTGGGAATGAGTGAGTTGAGAAGAGGCAGCATCAAATAGGGAGAACGGCTCATCTGAGATGCAAACCCTGGGTGTCAGAATTCAGCTGTAGCTCAAAACTGCACATAGAAAATTGTTTGGCTTCTTTCCTGCCTCCATCAGCTTTTGCACCTGTAGCATCCAGTTAATCCTCTGGACATCTCCATTGTTTATCACTATTTTGGTAGCTATGAATTCTTCTTCCTTAGTAGACAATGGGTATTACCCACACACAAATGTTCAGTCTGTATATAAACATCTTAGGGTTCTGTATTTTCTGCTGTCAACACTGTTCCCCCTCCCTTTTTTTTTCTGAGATCAACTGACTGGTAAAAGCCTTCATAAGTTCAAACATAATTATATTAAGCTTAGAGTTATTAATTTAGAGGTAACATTCAGCTTAAGCCCTAACTGTTATGTGATGGGCATGTGGTACCCTTGTTTTCAGTTCACTCCCTCACACCTCAGCACCCATCCTCTCTCGAGATACAAGGGCATGTTCTTCTCAGTGCAATGAGTGTGGTACAATAATGGTTTGGGGCAGAAAGCAACCTAACTATGAAAACCAGTCACTGCAGATTCAAACAGAAGTATAAAAACAAAACAAAACAAAACAAAACCTGCCTCATTTGACACAGCATCAAAAAGTCAGGAGATCAGAATGAGATATATCACTATAAAAAAGGACAAGAAGTCACCTGGTTTGAATTGTTTCAATTTCTAAGGTAGCTTTTAATTTCAGATGCAATTGCCTTATTCATCCAATTGTGCTGTTTTTGGTTTCAGATGCTCTTAGTCTTACAGTTAGCACAGCTACAAAATACCCCAAAGTTAGGACACCCATGCCAACTGTGCAATCCACTTACCTGGATCCCTGTAGTGTTGTGGTTTTCTACTATTCTGTGTAGCTGGGAATAAACACAGACTCAAGGGTTTCCTAACTGGCTGGTAACACAGCATCCTGGCTGTAGGCTGTTACAAATTAGAGCTTCTTCTCTTCACATAAACGTTTAGTGTGTGTGTGTGTGTGTGTGTGTGTGTGTGTTGTGCGTGTGTGCATGTGGAGGCCAGAGGTCAACCTTAAGTGTCATTCTGCAGGAGCCATTTAATTTGTTTAGTTGAGACAAGGTCTCTTAGGTCCTGCCGCTTGCTAATTTGCTTAGGCTGGCTGGCCAGGGAGCTCAAGAGATCTGTCTGTGTCCACTTCCTCAGTTCCTGGCTCTGTTATGTGAGCTCTGAGGATTGAACTCAGATCTACTTGTGTGTAGCATAAATTTTATTGAGCTATTGCGTCAGCCCTATTCACATTGAAAAACATCTGAGTCTCTCTCTCTCTCTCTCTCTCTCTCTCTCTCTCTCTCTCTAGGGTGTGTTGGTACCCACGTGCGAGCCATAGTAGAAGTCAGAGGACAGTTTATGAGAGTGGGTTCTCTCCTACCTCATGGGTTTCTGGGGAATGAATTCAGGTCATCAGGTTTGGTGACAAATGCCTGGAAGGAGATGAGCCATCTCATTGATCCCTCAACCTTTTTTTTTTTTTAATCTGCACTTTTCTTTCCTGGGTTCTGGACTTTCTCCTGCCCCTATGGTCAACTTGAATTTGCCAGTCTCTGATGCCCTTTCTCTACTTTAAGCTAGAAAACCAGATAATCAAACATGTTAGAAGTGAAGTAAGAAAAAAAGAAACTGCAAGGAGGATTTAAAGGCTTTTCATTTTTTAGTATAAAAATAAGGAGTTTGGTTGCTTGGGGTTAATTTTTTTTCTAGGTACTTAAGGTTTATAAATAAGTCACTTCCTGATAAGCGAAGCTTTTTCTGTGTTGTTGATGCAAAACACATAGTTTACAGCATTTAGCATTTAAGACATACTGAAGGTAAAGAAAACATTGAAAAATCCTGATCACAGCATCCATGATGGGTTGGGAGCAGACTTTATTTCAGGACAGGAAGGGAAGATATAAGGAAAGACTCATTGGTGAAGTGCTTGCCGTGTAAACACGAGAATGGGACCCATGTAAATGCCAGGTGGGTGTGGTGGCCTGTACTGTAATTTCAGCACACAGGAGACAAAGACAGTGGTCTCTGGAGAGAGCTGGCTGGCAAGGCCAGGTAGAATCAGTGAGCTCAGTGAGCTCTAAGTTCAGTGAGAGACCCTGCCTCATCATGCAAAGGGGACAGTGACTGGAGAAGACACTGATGAAAGCGTCTGGTCTCCATGGATACATGAGCATGCACACACACATGCACACACATGTAGACACACACCTGAGATTACAAGAGCCAGAGGGTCAGGAAGTTTGTCTTTAGGCTGTGTCTCCTAGTAATGTCAGAAGCTATACCTAGAAAGTCTCACATGTGTGCTCATACACATTCAAACATGCATACATCACAGACAAGATACAGACACACACACACACACACACACACACACACACACACAGCCTCTAAAAACTTGAACGGGGCCATCAGAGTATTGGTAAGGTATGGCTTGGATTCTATGCTAAGAGAACAAAGGAAGGCTAAATCTTGTTCAAATTAAAAAGAATTCTCGCTCAATAAAACAGGAAAGCTCCTGTAAGCTTTGCTGGAACAGAAAAGTCCCTTAATCCAATGCCTAATCCCTTTAAGACAGGACAGGACAGCCCTGGCCCTATAGGTTTGAAATTCATTAATGATCTTAGCATGGGAATTAGACTGAGCATTCTTTTCCACCATCAGAGAAATTATAAAAGAGCATCTTCCCTCCTGCTTCTACAACATTCACCCACTGGAAAGGACCATTGCCTGTGTAAGGGGAAGAGGGATATATAGAGAGAAATATCAGGGTACAAGTGATCTAATTTGGATAATAGAAAGGGGGGCTTTAATTAGGGAGAGTGCGGGAGATAAATACAGGAGGATAAACTAATAGCAAGGATGTCTGAAACTGTCACAAGGAATCATATTATTCACTAGCCACCACAAACCCCTATAATACATATAAGTTGGCATATAAATATACACATATAGTTTAAATGAAATTTTTACATCTCAGCTGACAATATTCCTTCCAAGAGCCAAACGCTGCCTAACAAGATACTCAACACTATGAAGTTGAAGGATTAGTTCTTGGTTGTTCAAGAGACTCTAGGCTACCGCTATTGCCCTCGGTTACTCCTAAGAGGCAGAAGTAAGTCTGTATACCTGAAGACACCACATATATCAGACACAGAGGCTGGAGGCTCCTTACCTAGCACTGACTTGAATGTCCCTTTCATTCATTGATGATACCAGATGAATGCTTGATGCAAGCTTCCAAAAAAGAGACACAACCAACATTCCTATCCAGCTATGATGCCTATAAACTATAACCATCATGGCACAATAACCCTAAGGGTACAGTAGTGGCAAACAGACCTATGGTAAACAACACCTCTCTAATTGGACTTGTGGCCCACTTGATAAGAGTGAATCCATGCTTGGTATTGAAAACTTAGCTAACTACCTAGGGCTAGTGAAGTCATGGATCCTATAGGAGAACCTATAACCATCACTTTACTAAATCATCATTATTCCTAACTACTTTCTAAGTATTTGTCCTCATACCAACAGATTAGTGTAGTTCAGACCCCTCATCAAGGAAACTCTCTTCGAAACAAATGAAGACCATACAGAAAATCACAACCAATCAAAATGAAGAGTTGTAGAGCCCAGTCTCAACAGATATATCCACAAAATAATTCTCATACCTAAGTCTTAGGGAACATTGCAGAACTAGGGATGAAAAGGTGGGAGGAGCCAAATAGAGGATCAGGGAGTTTGCTGTGAGATGTGTCTCCTAGTAATGTCAGAAGCTACACCTATAAAGTCTTACAAGAATGACTGCCTAAACATGAGCTGCACAAGGACAATAATAACAGACATACCAAAGTGGATAAGGGAAAGCACACAAGGCCTCAACTCTACACCAAGAACTACAGGCAACTAAGGAATGTGCAAAGTGGGGGAAATAGTCTTACCCAAGGAAGAATACACCAACTGGTTATCCAAAATTAAATGGTCAGCCCTGAAAATATAATACAAGTAACATTATATTGACTGAGGAGGTTATATTTAGGACTACACATGAATATTCATATATGCATGTAACAATAATTAATAAAAAAGAGACCATGAATTTTGTAAAAGGCAAAGAGGAACATATGGGAGAGTTTAAAGGGAGGAAAGGAAAATATAATTACATAATAATCTAAGGCATAAAATAAAAACAAATAAAGACATAATTGAAAAAGAGAAGTGTTAATATTTAAATGTTCATGGAAACCACCACCACCGCCTCAAGAAAACTGCTGGTTAAAATCTGTCAGCACTGACCAAAACACCTTTGGGCAGTTTGCTAGTCAAGATGCAGACGGTAAAGTCTGAGTTATTTATTCAGATGGTTCCAAGATGGTGGTTTGGTGCTCATGGGCAAACGGTTTGTACATGTCTGCAAGCTGGTGATAAGGCCTGTATTTGTTTCTCTGCTTGAAGTTTCTCGAGGATACTTTCTTTGTCTCACTTGTTTTGTTTTTTTTTCTTTACTAAAACCACAGTGCTAAGAACAGCATTTGATGGCAATAAGTACTGAAAGAGCAAACGAGCAAATGAATGGACATTCTGGGGCTTTCACCACTGTCCAAGACACATGCCACCAAACTGGAATGGCTCACACATGGTGATGCTCTCAAAGTCAACACAGGAAACTGTCTACTTGAGTGATTTTTCTTATTCTGTCAAAATTTTTTTTCTGATTCTTTCAAAAAGATGCTCTTGGGAAATAACTACTCTTGTCTTTGTAGCCACAGTGGTCATTGGCTAAATGACATCTCCTCAGCTGACCACTTGCTTATACAATTCAGGATCCAGCCAAGGTCTTGCTCATACTTACATTTCCTTCCTCATTCCCTTTCTTCCTTTCTTTTCAATGTGCATGAAGACTCTGTGCATATTTCACATCATCTATCTATCTATCTATCTATCTATCTATCTATCTATCTATCTATC
>NW_026587556.1:1020164-1053036 GCF_907164565.1 Psammomys obesus
ATCTATCTATCTATCTATCTATCTATCTATCTATCTATCTATCTATCTATCATCTATCTATCTATCTATCATCTAGCTTTCATCATCATCTATTACCTATCATCTGTTCATGCCCTCCCCCAGGGCACCCTTTTAGATCAACCTTCCTAATGCTGTGACTCTTTAATACAGCTTCTCATGATGTATTTGTACGGTAACTCCAACCATAAAATTATTTCATTGCTACTTCATAATTATGATTTTGCTACTGTTATGAACTGTAATGTAAATGTCTGTTATGAAGGATACCTGATAAGCCACTTCTGTGAAAAGGGTTCTTCAACCTTCAAGGGGCTCATAACCCACAGATTGAGAACCACTATTTTAAGTCCTAGAGCTGTACCCTAGTTTTAACACCTACTATGAAAGATTTATAATGATGTGTCTGTATTTATGACTTAAAGTCATAACGAATGCTCATCTCCTTGTGGCAGCATCCATGTACTTTCTTTAGATTTCAGAAACTTTTCTTACTGCTTGGATGTTGAGTACCCCCAATTATTCACAATACTTCACTGCTTATTTTCTTACTTGACAGAATAAGAAAAGTCACTCAAGTTTCCTTTGCTGACTTTCAGAGTATCACCATGGTTGCATATATCTTGAATGTTGGTGAAGAACCCAGAAAGCCTCATAGGCTAAGGCTTGGTCTCTAGTCCATGCTGCTATAAGGAATTCATGGAACCTTTAGGGATGTAGTTACAGCAGTCATTTTATTGGGGTTAGTTCCCTAAAAGGACTTTGGGATATCTCTTCTTACTTTACCCTCATGCACGTATGTGTGCCACATGCATGCCTGGTACCTGAAGAGGCCAAAAGAGGGCATCAGATCCCTCCGGACTTGAAATAAGGATGGTTATGAGCCATCATTTGGGTGCTGGGAGAGCAACAAGTGTTCCTAACTACAGAGGCCAACTCTCCAGCCGCAGTTTAATTTCCTCTACATTTCCCACCACAGTGTTGTACCTTGTATGGGCCCAAATGGAACAGGGTCAGTTGAATATAGAACAAAATCTTTGAAACTTTCTCTTTTATAAGTTGATTTTTCTCATGCAGTTTGTCACAGCACCAGAAAGCTAATCAATACAGTTTTACAAAGCAGTCATTTCAAATCCTGTACTGGCTAAAAGAAGAATTAAAGCAGATACCTCCTATGAGTAATGTGGATAAAATTAACACATGCCTCAAACATTTATATTTCTGTTACTAGTTTATAAAAAGGCTAACATTTAATTCTGACCCTGATTCTTTTCTCTGTGACTTAAAAAAGCTTTTAAAAATGTTTATTTTCTAAAGATGTTTTTATGTGTATGGATGTTTTGCCTGCATGTACATCTGTGCACCTAGAACTGGAGTTACAGGTGGTTGTGAGGTGCAAGGAGGATGCTGGAACCAAACCTGGGTCCTCTGCCAGGGGAAAATGTACCCTTAACTGTGCAGCCTCTTTCTCTGCATTTAAAAAAAAATTAAAATTAATTACAATTTATTCACTTTGTATCCCAGCTGTAGCCCCCTCCTTGTCCCCTCCTAATCCCACCTCCCCCCCCTTTCCTCCTCCAATGTACTTCCCCAAGTCCACTGATAGGGGAGGTCCTCCTGCCCTTCCTTCTTATCCTATTCTATCAGGTCTCATCAGGACTGGCTGCCTTGTCTTCCTCTGTGGCCTGGTCAGGCTGCTCTGTGTTTTTTGACGTGAATTCCACACAGCCAAGTGAAAAACAATACATGAAATAGTGTGATTATTAGAAAAATATAAGATCATTTAATATTACTAAGGTTAAGTTTTAAAATATTTGAGTAAGTGGCTAAATTTGGCACCTGCGTGTCATAACCTGATGTAGCATTATTGACATTTGAAAAACAGAACAAAGAATAAACGCATAGCCTTTAGCCTTTTTTTTTTTTTTTTGTAGGCATTTGGTTTAATTGGGGAGGATTTTAAGCTGGGCGATATTTTGTCAACAGGTACTATCTAACTTTATAACTGTGAGAACTGGAGGCATCATATAAACTGTTTATTCCCACAACCTCATTTAATAAGAGGAAAACCGCAAAACTATAAACTGTAGACAGGCTCGTAAACCCAAAAGTCAGCAATTTCCTTGAGCTCTGTTCGTGTTTTAGCAATCGCTCTTGGAACACTAACAGAGATTTCCCTACTTCCACAGGGAGAGAAACTATCTGTGCTGCCTGGAGACATTCTTTTTCCCAGCCTCGCTTTGCAACTATCAGTGGTTTTGTGGCTGCTGTGTTCCCTAGTACCATAGCACCGGATGTGACAGGTGGCTCTTCCCTGCTTCGTCCACATAGCCCCCACCTTTGCCCCTCAGTACAACCTTCCCATGGTACTAAGCGACAAGGAGCTGGCCTTAACAACCCGGAATAAACATGGAGAATCATCAAGTAAGTGCTCCATAGATACCTGTATTCCTGTAGCTACTGAGTTTGAAGGTTTTCTTCCTTCCCCCGCCCCTTGTTTTCTAGCTGCTTTTCTTTTTAAGCACTACCATTTTTTAAAAATCTAACTCACAGCTCTAATGAACTCTGTGGCAAAGTAATTTGATTTTTTTTGCCATTGTCTTTAAAAACAGTGTTATCATAATTGATCCTACTCTTTACATGCTTAAGCTGCTTTTCCTTTAGTATTAAATTAAGCACATCGCCTGAATCACGCTATCCATTCATACAAATCCCATGAAGCAGAATTATTGTGGTCCCTCTTTCATAGAAGAAAATATTGAATATAATGCACTTTGGTTGAGAATTCCAGGAACCTGACTCAGAGCCTCTGCCCAGGGTCTTTGCTCTGAGCTAATTCTTTGCTTCCCTGGTGTCACAGAACCTACTCGAAGCAGCACCCCAAATGTTATGAATGAAAACACCTTAATGAAAACCATGCCAACAATATCACTTTTATTTAGATGAGCAATGTCTGCCTGCTTTACTCTCAGCAGGACAAGCCAGTTTGAGATGATACATAAATTACAGATCTGCATTGCAAATACTAAGCTGCATAAATTTACTGAGTTCTTGGCACATTTAGCCCAGAAACCTAAGCCCTATTTTCCTACAGAGGCTGCATTTGGTAAGAAGCAACGAACAGCACTCCAGTGGTTATTCCATCCAGGGCTAATCAAGTTATTTCATATACTTTGGTGTCAGTAAGAAACTGACAGAGGAGCCACTTCATTCTTTGTTAAGAGCACAATAAAGGGAAATAATTGCTACAAACGGTTTCTGGATAACAATATTCCTTGGGTGGGATGAGTTCTGCGTGCAAATGGTATTTGCAGATAGAATAATGGAAGCAACACAGGCTGCCTAAAGAAGACTCCTCCAAAGAAATCTACATAAATCACCCACACACATGAAGAGATGTCCTGAGTGACCCCCTGGAGAGCTCATTTTTTGCGGTTCTCAAATTCTATTGTTCTAGAAATTTATGCATTTTCTTTCCTATCTTTTTAAACCTGTCCATAAATTTTCCCTTATCATGCTGCATAACTTTCCTGAATCTTCTGTTAGTCAGCCCCTCCAAATTACACATGCAAATGCACACCAAGAGGAACACGTAGAACAGAATGCTGTGGGGCCTCTAGAGCAGAAAGAAGAGGCATTCCACACTAGGGTCATCTTAAGGCAAAACTTGATTTAATAGGACAAATAAGAGAACTATTAACCACCACTCAGTCTACAGCGAAGTACAGTGACCAAAATCAGTTTCCCAGAAGAGAGGGAAAAAAAAAAAAAAAAAAGCACGCAAGAGCATGCATACACATGCGGCCATGTTTGCAGGTCAGAGGGCAGCCATGAGCCTCCATTTCCTTTTACAATTTGTTTGAGATAGCACGTATCAATGGCTTGGAACTTTGTCAGAGCTCACTGGCTAATGGGCTTCACAGATGAGATTTTTCTCTGCCTCCTATCTCAGCTGAGAGTCTAGGCATGTGCCACCACACCAGCTTTTTTAGGTGGATTCTAAAGATCAGGGGTTTTTACATGGGCTCTGGGTTTTTGCGCCAGGTCCCTTATGCTCTTGAGACAATCATGTTCCTGATTAAGTCATCTCCCCAGGCCCCAAAAGGATCCATTTTAAGTACATTTAAGGTAAAACTGTCAAGGGTCAAAAGGTAAAGTTTGCGGACCAGTAATGATTCCTCTTTCTTTAGCAACTAGTACTTTGTAAATTTTGCTAAAAGAGGAAGCAAACATTTAAGGAAGAAAAATAAATACAAACTCGGCCTTTGGAACCAGTGAGAAACAGCCTTTGGTGCTGGAAGGCTAATCTCTTGGTTCCCAGGATTTCTATCCGGCCACAGAGGAACGAAGGACCTTTGTTTCTGGTTATTTCTGTGTGGATGCTCACGTCAGCACCTGTTTCCCAGTTATAATCCTTCCTAGAGCCACCAGCACAGTGTTGATATTCCACAGAAATAATCTTCCCTCAATGAAGCTATTCACTCAATATGAAGGTCAAGTTATCTCAGCTCTGCATAAGTACAGAGAAGGGCTAACTTATAAAATAGAAGGCTTCTCGGAATTTGCATAAGCCTCCTTTGTCTTCTACAAATTATTCCTTGTTAAATGAAGTTGGCGTTTAAAGGCTAATTATATTTATCAAACGAACTGAGTCCATCTCTTTTGGACTAATCACATATTCCCTAGGCATTCTTCCTTCCCTGACACCACGGAGGTAACGTAAAGCAAGATCTATGCAAATTGATTCTCATTATCAACTTAATGGTTTCATTTTTAACCTAGAAATTGACTTCTGCATAGAAATTGTTATGCAGCTATCTAGACATTTTGCTAAAAGGAACACAGTGTGCATTAAAAAAATTATGGAATAAAAGCAGCACACACAGACGGCTATTGTCTTCCTAAAACAGTGCTGAGTAAAAGTCCTTCATAAGAAGACACAGTGATGAAATTTGCAGGCAAATGGTGGGAACTAGAAAAGATCATCCTGAGTGAGGCATCCCAGAAGCAGAGAGACACACAGGGTATATACTCACTCATAAGTGGATATTAGACATATAGTATAGGATAAACATACTAAAATCTGTACACTTAAAGAAGCTAATCAAGAAGGAGGACTCTGGGTAAGATTTTCAATCCTCATTCAGAAGGGTGAAGGGGATGAAGATCAGAAGAGGGAGAAAACAGGAAACAGGACAGGAGCCTACACAGAGGGCTGCTGAAAGACTCTACCCTGTAGGGTATCAAAGCAGACACTAAGACTCATAGCCAAACTTTGGGCAGAGTGCAGGGAATCTTATGAAAGAAGTGGAAGATATAAGACTTGAAGAAGACAGGAGCTCCACAAGGAGAGTAACAGAACCAAAAAAATCTGGACACAGGGGTGTTTTCTGAGACTGATACTCCAACCAAGGACCATTCATGAAGATAACCTAGAACCCCTGTACAGATGTAGCCCATGGCAGCTCAGTCTCCAAGTGGGTTCCATAGTAATGGGAACAGGGACTGTCTCTGACATGAACTCAGTAGCCTGCTCTTTGATCACCTCCCTCTCAGGGAGGTACAGCCTTACCTGGCCACAGAGGAAGACAATGCAGCCAGTCCTGATGAGACCTGATAGACTAGGGTCAGATGGAAGGGGAGGAGGACCTTGGGGGAGTGGCATGGGTGGAGAAGAAGGAGGGAGGGTGAGATTGGGAGGGGTCTACAGGTGGGATACAAAGTGAATAAACTGTAATTAATAAAAATAAAAAATATATTTAAAAAAAGAAGACCCAGTGATGGGAAACTGGTTTCTGAGAACCAGGAAATTTTTCCTGAAACTCCAGCTTCAAATAAGAGAGACTTGATTTGAAGAAGAAGGAGGAAGAGGAGGAGGAGGAGGAGAAAAAGAAGGAGAAGAAGGAGAAGAAAGAGAAGAAGAAATGAGGAATGTGACTCTCAGGGAATTAGTGGCCCAAAACATAAATATCTTTTTCACTAGTTCAGCCTACGGGTGCACCTGCTTTTTAAATGATGTTTTAAAATAACCCCAGGTCCAGGCAGGTGGCCCAGGCCTGTAATTCCTGCACTCAAGAGAATGAAGCAAAAGCATCTAAAGGTCCATGCCAGCCTGAGCTAGATGATGCATTTTAGAAATGCATTGTAGGCTAACCTAGGCTACTATACAGAGAAATCCTGTCTGAAAACAAACAGAACACCTCCCCGCAAGAGGCAATAGAGTGGCAAAACTTTGCAAATCAGTGAAATCCGAAAGCACATTTTTAAATAGTAAAAATCTTTAGCCAATTCTTTTCATGATGTCCCCTTAAGCATCGCATTCTCTAGCAGATTAACAAAAATTAGCTTCCCTATGAATTGGTAATAACATCCATTTAAGATTCAGGGGAAGCCACAGATTCTCAAAGCCAGTTTTAAAAGATATTTTTATTATTTGGGAGTTTCACATATGGACTATATATATTGTGTCTTGATCCAATCGCTTCATGTTCGCTCCTTTCTAATTCCTCTCCAGTCCCCTTGTCGCTCTCCCCCTCCCAGCTTCATGTGTTCTCAGGGACTGCGTCCCTGGAGAAAACCCCTGGCTCCCTCCCTTAGCACCCATCAGCTGCCAACAGCTCCTCAGGTAGGATGGAGCCTTCACAAACCCTCCCCTATTTATGTTGGGGAGTTTGGTTGGTCAATTCAAGAATTTTAAAAATCTGTTTTCTCAAATTGCTATTAGGGCTTGGGCCCAGGTATAGGTTTAGTTAGAAATGATAAACATAAAAACAGTTAACAAAGTTTAATTAGTTAATTTATATATGTGTTTATGTCTGTCTGAGCACGTGTGTATACAGATGCTTGGAGACTAGAAGGGGACATCCGGACGTTAGGAATTCTCTCTGTCAGTCTCTGCCTCTTGTTCCATGGAGGCAGGTTCTCCACTGAACTGGAGATTTTTCAAATGGAATAGGCGGTAACCCATCAGCCCTAGGGATCTTTTCAGAGCTGGGGTGATAGGTATTTTCAGGGATGTCTGGCTTATAATGTGGGTGCATAACACTTGAACCATCTCTCTAGCTCCAAGAATGGCTTTAATAGAGAATAATTTGAGTGGGCCCTGCATACCTGAGATTTCCTCTTTGGGTCATTTTAGTACTTTAGCTTGGACCCAGGGCCTCATGAGGGTAGGTAAGCACCTACCATTGAGCTATCCCTTCACCCAGAACCTCCAAGAATCCCGACAGGAGGTTCCTTGCTCCTAATCTGCTCTCTGAGAAATTCCAAAGCACATCTTTTATTGACCTTAGTGTAAACATAAACCGATGAGGGCTCATAAGAAGCAAATTCACTGTTTTGTTTACTGGCCGCTAACCAGCTTCCACAACAATGCCTGGCTGACAGTCTGAAATCAGTCAATGCTCCTGCAATGAGTGGTATTTACTTGGTTCCTTGGTAAGGAGATTACATTGGAAACCAGTTGACTTGATTTAAGAGCTATTTTGATTTTACATATAATAATTTTTAAATCGTTAGCTTCATCAAACACATGTAACTTAAAATAATGCAGAGAGCGTGTACACCTATGATTTCAACACACAGTGGGATAAGGCAAGCCAGTTTAGAGTTTCAGGCTAGCCTGAGCTACGTAATGACTTCAGGGTTAGCCTGGACTAACTGCGTACTTGTCTCAGTTTGGGCTTCTATTGAAACATCATGACCAAAAGGCAAGTTGGGGAAGAAAGGGTTTATTTGGCTTATACTTCCCTATTGCTGTTTATCATTGTAGGAAGTCAGCACAGGTTCTCAAAGAGGGCAAGAACCTGGAGGCAGGAGCTGATGCAGAGATCGTGGGGGCTGAGTGGGGGTGCTGCTTGCTGGCTTGCTTCTCATGGCTTGCTCAGCCTGCCTTCTTATAGAACCCAGGACCACAAGCCTGGGGATGGCACCACCGGCAATGAGCTGGGCCCTCCCCCTGTCAATCTCTAATTAAGAAAATGCCCCACAACTGGCTGGCTACAGCTTGATTATATGGAGGCTTTTTTTTTTTTTTTCAAATGAGGTTCCGTCCTTTCAGATAACTCTGGCTTGTGTTAATACAAAATTATTCAGCAAAACAGTTTATCAATAGGTTGAGACAGTTAAAAATAACAAAGGAAAAAAATTGACCCAGGGCCTTATATAACTCAGGCTGTCTTGAGTTGTGAGAGAGAGACCTCAAATTTCTGATATTGCTGCCTTCATTTACCAAGTGCTAGGCTTGCAGGCATAAACATCACATCTGATTTTATGCATTACTAGGGATTGAACCTAGGGCTTTGTGCATGTCAGGCCAGCACACTGCCAACCAGGCTATATCCCCAGCATCAGTAAGGCCTGAAGTCTGTGAAGGCAAACACACAAGCGCCTCTCTATTCAAAGAGATGTAATTCTGGACCTTTCAGAGTTATTGTTAGATCCTGACTAGGGATGAAACATTTAGACAGAAAGCTGATGTTTGTGAACAAGACTGACACGTGTTCATAAGCATACTTTAGAACCTCCTCTGACAAGTGACAGTCACAAGCTTTTCTAGACTTTCGTGAGGATTGGAATTGTCAAAGCAGTATCCCCTGGGAGAGGTGCATGTGCGCCTGCCTGGGAGGGGTTGTTTTGATTATATTAATAGAGGAGGAAAGACTGGCCCACTGTGGGTGGCACCATTCCCTCACTGGAACACTGGGCTATGTAAATAGAGAAAGTGAGCTGAACCCAGGCATTCATTGTTCTCTGTTCTTGATTGTGGGGAAGATATGACCAGCAGCTTCAAGCTCCTGCTTCGCTGACCTCCCTGCTATATCCTTGAGCTTCGAGCCAGAATAAACCCCTTCTTCTTTAGGTCGTTTTTGTCAAAGTATTTAATCCAAGCAAATGAGAAAGGAACTAAGTGAGGGGTGCTGCTTGCTGGCTTGTTTCCCATGGCTTGCTCAGCCTGCCTAGGGCACCACCCCCAAAGGGCTGGGCCCTTCTTCATCAGTTGCTAATTAAGGAGATGCCTTGCAGCCCCCCCCACACACACAGCTGAATCTTATGGAGGCCTTCTTACACGCCAAACACCCTTCCCCGGGATGAGTTAGTCAGGAATGAAACAGAAGGAACTTCACTTTAGATGAGAGTGTTGATTCTTAGCCAAGTTACTTCTCTGTGCTTTCATTTCATCGGCAGTCCACTTGTATTTCAAAGTCCTGTCCCTCTATCCCAGCACTGGAGAACAAATCCAGGTCCCTGCACACTCTAGGCAAGTGTTCTACTACCAAGCTTACATACACCCCCAGCCAGTATTCCAGTTTCAAAATTTAAGCCAAGAACCATATGGAGGTATGTGGCGAAAAGCAGATGTGCAAGAAATATGTTGTTTACATTGGGTTTATATTGGTGCCAAGAATACACTCACATCTTCATGCTGAGATTTTACCTTCAGCAAACACAATGACGTTTAGCTGTGTGGCTCCCATAGCTTATGTTTGGGCAGCAAGCCCCACTGCCTCTTCACAATGAAATCAGAATTGCACAGTTAGTGTTGCTCTGAGATAGAAAACAGAAGCACATTTCTGAACCGATGCCACATTTCTTTTGCATATATTGCATCAAATGAGATTTAAAGAAACACACTGGACCATCTCGAGGCCCAGACACATGGGCAGAAGATGCACATTTTAGAATACACTCATATTTTGATGGCGATTACGATTGTAAAAGGAGAACTGTCAGGGTAAGGACAGCCTTCCAGACAAGGAAGTCAGTTATACTGTGCTTGAAAAAGAAAAAGAAAAGAAAAAAGAAACAAAACAAAACATAAATTTTGGATTGAGCTACCGTCAAGCCGTGCAATGAGCTCTAGGTTTCCAGTTTTTCTGAGCCATTGTCCATTCTTGGATGAGATTTTGGTAATACACTTGTCACTTCTGGTTCTCATCCAGACTCCTGTGAGTAGCCCTAATAAAACTCATTGGTTCATCAAGCTAAGCTTCAGTGGCACCCCTTTCTTTGGTGTATCATCGGTTCACTGCGTGAGGTGAATATCATTTGTTCGCATCTCCCCAGGAATAGGGTCACATAATAAACGTAGACACAGGGGGCTTGCCCATTTCAAGTGTTCAATCTCTGTCGCTTGGACCGTTATCAGAAGCAGCACCCGGTGTCCATGTCCAGGCCAGTTCCTTTAACCTCACAATGCCCTCTCAACCATTCTACTCAAGGTGAACTTTAGTTGAGAATGCAGCAAACCTGAACTAAAACCCAGGTGAGAGCTGGCTCTGGCTCTTCGCACATCCAAGGCAACAAAAGAAGCCCACAGTAAAATGGGCTGGAAAATTATCTAAAACACATCAAAGACTAATGCTAAATGACACTGCTGCTAATATAAAAATATTTTTATTTGAAACTCATTTTAACTATCAAATGAAAGTATTACAAAATAGAAAGGCAAATTGAGGCATCCTCATTATCTAAATAATTATTAGAGTTCCCATTTAAACAGAAAACATTTTTACTCTCACTGATTTTACTCCTGAGCCATTTCATGGTCCCATTAAACACCATCAATTGATGACTGTATCTTTACAAGTTCTTTTTCTCCTATGAATTATAAAAACTGGAAGTTTCTAAAAGAAACAGTAGATGAGGTTTAGGTAGAGGTAGATATGTTCAGTATAATTTAAATACAGTTTTTTGGATTACTTTCCAGTTATCTCGGGCCATTGTTTCTGAGTTCATCTTGATAGAGCTTCAAAAATGGTACTGTTGTTAGCTTAATATTTAGTATTCAGCCTACAATTGTTATTCTCTTTATTTTCATATATCTACTGCTGATTAAACGAATATGACAAGAGAGATTCACCATGCAGCCCCTCTGGCCAGGAGTCTTCCCACTTGAGTGAGCTGGTCTTGTGCTTTGACCCAGACAAATAGAATTCTAAGATCCCAACACCTGTCCTAATGGGGAATCTCTGCATCTTGAACTGGAAAAATCTCACAGGAAACCCAGCTGTCCTGCTGGTCTTGCTATCATCTAGAGAATGTGCACATCTACAGAGGGACCCATTGGCTCTCTTGCGAACATAGAAGACAGTGGTGAGCCACCTTGCCTCAGCTAAACCCTTCCACGCCTGTGGTCACAGTATGACCACGGACATGACCAACCAAAGACCTGCCCAGCTGGAACCAGTACACATTGGGAGCATATGGATAGTTATCGTTTTAGGTCACTAAGTTTTGTTATGTCTTGTGATAGAAGTAACTGAAACAGATTTCTTCAGTTAATTAATGTATTCAGAAAATATCTTCAAGTCTAAATCTCCAGTATCAATTCCAGGACATTATCTTCAATATATGAAACCCATCTGAAATTTCATGAGCAGGGAAGAAAAGAAAACGCATGCAGATCCCAGAGATTAGGCAGGAACTGGAATATTCAGCCTGAAGCAGTGTGACAGAGCTTTGACCACCCTAAAACTGGCTGGAGAGGATGGTGATGGGGAGAGAGGAAACATCATGAGATGTGAAGGAGTAAAAACTGCGCTGATGGCTGGGCGGGACTGCTTGTGCCCGGTGCTGAGAGTCTCAGGTAGATTGGCCCACATGTGGGTGGTGAGGAAATGGAATTAGGTTAATTTCCCCAAGCAAAGTCTTACTGTATGAACTAGCTCACTATACCATTCATAAATTCTACCCTTGAGAAGCTAAAGAAAGTCTGACTATGACTCCATGTGAACACAGGACAGGTGTGTATGTATAAGACCAACAAAAAGAGAGAGGGAGGGAGAAGCAGGGAGAGAGAACAGCATGCATGTGCACACAGTGCGGTCACTCACTATAAAACACAGAAAGCATTAGCTGACTGAATCCATGCATTATTCCCTTGGTCTCACACTACTCCCTGACCTGACCTTGTCATTCCAGAAGAAGGAAGTCTACACCGATCTTCCACTTTTCTTTTGTCCCAAAGTAAGTCAGTAAGGCTAGAAAAAAAAGCATTCTGGCCTTTTCCTGAAGGAGATCATGAGACTGCCGTGTGGGAGGTGCATATTCTGGTCCTGGCAGAAAGGTATGCCCTTATCTTTGAACATGCAGAGGGCAGAGATGAAGACGAACGAAAGTCTTACTGTGTTCTTCCCAGATTGTTCAGTGTTAGACCCTACATTCTGTCCGTTAGTCATATTTCTCTGTACTGTCTTCACCAATCCCAAGCATGCCCCCAAGCCTGAAGACTTGCTGCAGAGCACTTACTCCAAATGCCAGGGGCAGAGCTGAGCAGTAATCAATTGCCTAGCATGCTTAATACCTCCGGCTCACTCTCCAGCACCATAAAAATAAAATAAAATGAATGCTTAAAAAAAAAAAAACCTCACATTGAATAGTTCTGTATGCTTTCTTATGCTTACTAATGTCTCTTGATATAGAACGCTTAGCTATGAACCTGGCTTTGACAGAGGAAAAACGATTCTCCCCTGTAGGCCTCACAGAACACAAATAGCTGAGAAGAAAAACACGAACATACCAGGGTTAAAAAAATTATGGAATGATAAGATTAAGCCAGGAGAATATTTTTAAAGAGAATAATAATTTATTTAACTAAATTTAACTTCCACCTTCACCTCTGAGATATTTATGAAAATGTCCTCAGTGTCAGCATCCTCAGTGGCTGTGATACCGAAAGGCAAGTTAGAACATTCTGCCAAACGCCAAGCTCCCAGCTTTGGAAATTGATAAACAAGAGGAAGGAAAAGAAAAAAGCAATATTTTCCCCTCTCAAATAGTAGGCGAAGCACTTGCTGGTTTTATTTTTGAGGTGATTTCCAGTTGTTGTGCTGAGGGACAATAGTTTTCTTAACTTTAGTTTTAACCTTTAGAAATTCTTGGACTATAAAGAATTGTGTTGTGTTGTTCCAGTCCTGAAAGGAAGTAGAAGGTGAACATGGCAGAAAGCGACTTTTTAGGAGAGTCTCAGTGTCTACTCTGTGTAAGGGGGAGGAAGTCTGTCTTCTTCCCCACAATATCTGTTCCTCCCTTGGATAGCCCTCTCTCCATTATCCTTGAGCTTCGACAACAGCACACTTACTCTCTTAATACTCAGAGAATAAGTAGAAGGCAACTGAGCCCCAGGGGCTCTGCTTCTACTTTTTCAGTGCTGGGAATGTGAACTCAGGTCTTCGTGTTTGAACCTCAAGCATTTCACCCACCGAGCCTTTCTTCTCTCAACCCTGCTGAAAGCAGTGTCTTTTGACATCCTTTTCCCCTTTTCCCTTCAGGCAATGAGGGGTGAGGGGTTGTGCTCTGGTTCTCCAGCAGAATGTCTAAAACTAGCAGAAAGAAAAGCAAAAGCCCTCAATGAATGACTCAGCGATTTGGACATATATAATACGCTGAGGTCTTCAAAAATAATGCAAACTTTGGTCTTAGAGTTGCATTGGATGTTTCTTAGAGTGGGTGAGGAACCCAGTGCTCATTGTTATCAATACAAACCTCATGATAACTGTGCACATAGGATACACATTACATGAAAATCAATAGGCATGCGTGTGCCTGACAGAAGCCTTAATAGCTATGGTCTGCTATGGTCTGAGGTTGCTCTTGTTGGTTTGGATTGCTTCTGTTTAGAAACAGAAAAGCCTTCTGCTCCCCCCTCCTTGGATCAAAAGGGTACTACAAGTACTTGAACTCCTATTAATAGCCCCTGCAAGCGCAGCAGCAACCTGCATGTGCCCCTGTCCGAGTGCTTCTGAAATGACAGGGAGCTTTCAAACAGAACTGGGCAGTGCATTTTTCCAATGCCGACTGTGCTGGCGCTGCTCTGCCCTGTCAAATGCATAATAGTGAAAAGCCCAACTGGGTACCTATTTGCTAGAATGTTCTTGGCTGTTTTCCCACCCATCATATCCCAAGATAGAATTTGCTCAGAGAAGCAAGACTATTCTTAGGGGCTTCCTGTGGTGAACATTAACCAAAAGATTGAAATCTCTGGAAACAGGTAAGGGCTGGGTAAAAGCAGAGGGTGTGTAAATTCCTTAGAAAACTTCAAAAGAGCTGTTATCCACACAGGGCTTTAGAAGTGACCAAGGCTGCTACTGCAGGAACAAGCTTTCCATGAGAGCTCTCATTTCTAGGACCCAGCACAACTGGGTGTTTCACAACCCCTTAAGGGACGCATAACTCCCTAACGATGCTTCCGATTTTCACATTGCTTTTCTGTGTGTGTGCATGTGTGCATGCATGTGTGTGCAGTGTGTATGTGTGTCTGTGTGTGCACGTGGGCATATGTGTGTGTGGTCCAGGCTTTCTTGCGTGCCTGTATGGAGGCCAGAAGCTGACGCCAATGTCTCCTCTTCTATTCTCCACTTTAAACGTTTGAGATGGCTTCTCTCACTCAACCTGGAGTTCCCTGATTTGGCCTGGTCAGCTGGACAGCAGACCACAGGGTCCTCCTGTGGCCACCTCCTAAGCGGCCATGTAGGCATGCATGTCGTGCCTGGCTTTTTAAATAAGTGCCAGAAATCCAAAGTTAAGTCCCAGAGCTTAAAGGTCGGGCGCCTCACCTACTGAGCCATCTCCCCGGATCCCTAGGCAAGGCATTTCTCAGAGCATGTATTACAGAGGTCCCAAGGCAGCAGAAAAAGAGCCAGAATGACTCATTATCAGTCCCTTGTCCCAGTGCCTCAAAACTGGAAAAAGAAAGTAGTGGATTTGCCCGGATCAGGCTTTGTTCCTTCCTCATTTCATTCCTCTTAGCCGACCATCTATTTGGCAGGTTTTTAAGTATACCAATCTGCTAACAGTTCGTGCATCTTCAAATTCCCACTCATACAGAATCCCAGACTTCCATGCCTTCTCTGAGCACCAGCCTGCATGCCAGTCCCCAACATGGACAGCACAAATTGGATGGGGAAAAAAAGCAAGCCAAGTTAGGGAGGTTGACAAAGGAAGGTAGACCTGGGAGGGCATAAGGGATGAAGACGATCAAAACACATTATGTGAAATTCTCCAAGAGTTGAATAATACAAAAGGAAAGTTCCAGAAGTAAATAATAAGTTTTGCTTTTATGCCAACACTGGAATCATAGTTAATTGCAGGTGTGTAGTTTCTTCTTTAAGCCATTTATAGCAGTCATCCTGACAGGAACACTTTCCCTGGATGAGCTAGGGTTTAAGTTCCAGTATATACTTAGATTTTCTGTGGATAGTTCATTTTGTTGAAACATATCAGTGCAAAGTAGCTACATTTATTCCTCATTGGACAGAACATGAGAAAATATATATATATATATATATATGTGTGTGTGTGTGTGTGTGTGTGTGTGTGTGTGTGTGTCATTTTCTTAAGATATGGACTAAGGGGCTGGAGAGATAGCTCAGAGATTAAGAGTACAAACTATTCTTGAGAAGGACTGAAGTTTGGTTCCCAACAGCCATGTTTGTTGGCTAACCAAAGCTTGTAATTCCAGCCCCAAGGGATCTAGTGCCCTCTTCTGGCATCCACAGACACTGCACTCATGTGCACCTACAAACATGCCCACACACATTTTCATAAATAAAATTAAGTCTGAAAAAGACAGTGAAACAGCTACGGACTGAAAATTATGGTAATTTTGGCTATTGAGGTATCCTTGGTAACTAAAAATTTCATTATTTATTTGTTTGTTTGTTTGTTTGTTTTGAGACAGGGTTTCTCTGTGTAGCCTTGGTTGTCCTGAACTCACTTTGTAGACCAGGCTGGCCTCAAACTCAGGCTAAAGATGTTTAAGTTGGACATCATTGCACATCATTTATGCACATCATTTATGCATAAACTTTATTGTTATGTAATGCTGAAGTGATTTGTATAAAGAAAATATAGACATTAAATGACATATATACTTTCTTGGTCATGAGGTAGTTGTTTTAGGAAAAAATATGGGATACGAAGTCATAACAATAAACTATTTAAAAATACTTCTGCAGTAGCAGAAATTCTATACAAATATAAATGTGCTATCTGAGTGTATTCACACGTTTTTCAGCAAGACTGAACTTTCAGGCAAAACTAAATTAAGAGCAAGCACAGAATCGAATCCCACAACTCCCCAATGACAGATTTTAGGTGGATTCTAGGCTGACGCCATTTTTCTTGATTTTTTTTTTTTTTTTATAAATTACTTTTCTCTATCTTAAAGGACTCAGAACATTAACACTCTCAGTACTACTGGGTGCAAAGCTTGCTTGAAATGTGATTTCAATGTGCACATTTCTTAGGTTTCCCATATATTAGCAAGATCATCTGTTAATCTTGGAAAAATTCCAATGAAGACCTCCTTAAAGTACCTCAAAAAGACCCTTAGAAGGACTTTTAAACTGAAGATATGAAGCAAATCCCTTAAAAAGATTCTTAAAAGGACCTTCAAGCTGAAGATATGATGAAAAATCTATAGTTTTCTGTATAAACACTGGAGCTACTGGTTTCAGCAACTGATGAGTGATCTCAAAAAAAAAAAAAAAGTCTTGCAATCCCACAGCAAGAACTACAACACACCCTGTCTCTGTGGCTTTGATTTTGGTGTTATTTGTTCAAGGGAAGTGTTACAGAGGAGTTAGACTGAGAAAAATGACAATATCACGGCTTTTGCTATTTAATTATATTTCTATCATATAGGTACTTGTTTATTTTACTCTGTGTAGAGCTGGGGATGAAAGACAGGACATTGTGCATGCCAGGCAGGCCTTTAACCATCTGGCCGCATCCTAGTCCCTGTCTTTTTAGCTGTAACATTTCTAAGCTGAGTACTGACTGTGGGGCAGGGTCAAGTCTGCATTCTATCTTCCAGCTGAGGCAGCCACTTGGAAGCTTTGCCTGAAAAGCAGTCACTCCTCACTTGTGCACACAGGCCACAGAAGCAGGATAAAAGTCTGACATCTGTACTTCCATATATATATATTTTTTTTTTGTCTGTCTGTCTTTTTCATTTTGGCTAAAGGCACAAAGTTTCATCATTGTCTCTCACCTTTTTCTTCTGAGTTGCCCTAAATTCCAGGAACACCAAAATCTCCCAGGACGGAACATTCCACCCTCGGATGAACTGTCCATGCCCTAGAGCAGAAACGGCCCTTTGTTAGAGCCAAACGGATTCTCTCAAGAAATAACAAGGGTATTTCCTCGGACCAATTTGTACAACCTAAGAGAAGCAATGGTCAACCACAGCACACTTCAGCCAAGCCTTCTTACTTACACACGCTCTTGCCTGGCTCGTGCCCCAATTCTTTCTCTTTAAAAACTGAGACCTCATGTCAGATGCCCGAAGACAGACTTCAGGAGAATTGATCAAAGGGATCAAGGTTCTCAGTGTTGCCAAACTGAGGGAACCTCTCTCTGCTTTGCATTGTTACTTGATCAGTTAATTGGGAAAGGTGATGGAGACTGGCCCAACGCCTTTACGATAGAGGCTTTCAGACATCAAAAGCAAGTAGGAGAGTATAATCTGTAATGGCTGCTTTTATTTTTACTTCCATGTGTACATTTGTGTTATATGTATGCATGCATGCATATTCCCGTGTGTACACCTGCAGGAGTGTATGAAGAGAACAGAACCGAAACTCAGTGCCACCTTCACGAATGCCATCCATCTTGAGACAGGGACCCTCACTGGTCTGGAGTTCACCAGTTAGCCAGACTGCCAGGTAAGTGGGCCCCAGGGACCCTCCTGTCTCTGCCTCCCCAGCGCTGGGATTAGAAACACTAGCCACCACACTCAGCATTTTTGTGTGGGTTCTGAGATACAGAAGTTGGCTCCTAAGGCAAGTGATTTACCAACGGATCTATTTTCCTAGCTTCCTCCCTGCTACTGTCTAATGAGCAGCTGAGTGAAATTAGTATTGCTTCAATTTCCTTGCCTGCTAGGCTCAAATCCTATGGGAGGAAGGACAAGGGAGTGAAGTTGAATATCAGGCTGGTGTTTCCACGGAGGATACAGAAGACCTTCTTGGTGATGAAGCCTCTGACCAGGAAATGTAGATGCATATTCATGCATCCGTGTAAGTCTTTCTGTGCAGTTTTGGCTGCACAGTTATTTCAGCATTCCTGCAAGCAGGAAACAGAGAAGGTGAACTTGAAATGCTGTGAGTCTTCTGAAACCTCGAAGTCTGCCCCAGTGACATACTTCCTCAGCATGGACACGCCTCCAAGGTCTCTCAGCAGCCACCAACGGGGGACCAAGTAGTCTAATGTCTGGATTATGGTGGAACCTTCACTCAAACTACCCTAGCAACATTTTTTGAGGAAATGTTTTGAGGAACGTTTTGAGGAAAACATTACTTGAAATTACTTGAAGGTTTTAATACTGGTTTCTGAGCTAAGAAAACGTTTTTTATTCATATGCATGTGTATGGGTCTACATGTATATGCAAGTATGTGTGCCAGACCACGTGTGGGCCAGAAGAGATTGTCTGATACCCAGGAGAGCTGGAGTTACAGCTGGTTGTGATCCACCCAATGTGGGTACTTAGAACTGGTTTTGGGTTTTCTGCAAGGGCAATTTGCACTCTTATCCACTGAGCCCTGAATTCTGATTTTTAAAAATAATAATAAACACATAGGAAGACATGCCACTAATTGGTAATTTTTCAGCTATGGCAAACACGGAGAGTTGGATCAGCAAATTGCAGGGGTGAGCTACGAACAGGAGGCAGGTGCAGGCCATGAGCTCTGAATACCACACACATACATATGTTTTGTATGGAAATGGGTGTACTCCAGAACATGCTGAACTAAAATATTTGATCTTCTGTTTGAAGGAAAAGCTAAGCTGGACACTGAGCAACGCTGTGGTCCCAATGACCTTCACCATGGTGACAAGGGATGGTAAGCTCGCATAGGGTTGTTCTTGAGGTAATGTTCTCTGCTCTGTCTGTGAGTACATACCTGGGCTACTTTCTCCCTCTGTTATATCCCCTGTCAGCATAAAGAGCAATATAAATGTCCAATGAGTATCTGTCTAACAAATTATGACAATATGCCTGTCCTTTTTCATGGGTGCTTCTCTTCATCTTGATTTGTTTTGAAGCAAATCTGTATACCTCCTAATTTTGTCTGCAGATCCATAGTATTTTTCCCACTGAGAAACACTTCTGGAGATGTATAGCTACTGTAACAACATCACAGAAATTCTCTGTTGTTTGCTGAAGAGCCTTACTTCAATTATACTATAGATGCAACTTTATATTTCTTTTCAAAGTAGGGACAGAATAGGTCTCAAATCTGTAAGTTTTTTTTTTCACTTTTTTATTTCATAAACATCTTAATTTATCTAACTTACAAGCTTCTCATTGGTGTTTCTGCCAATGATTTTGACAGCTATTAATGATAATTGTCAGATTCATTAATTCAACTAAGGGTGAAAAGGTGATGATATTCTGGGCTGTAGAGATAGCTCAGTGGTCAAGAGTGCTTGCTGCTCTTCCAGAGGACCAGGGTGTGATTCCAAACACCCATGTTAGGCAGGTTACAAGTACCTCCAATTTCAGCTCCAGGGGATCTGATACCTTACCCTCTTTTGGTATAAACACACACACACACACACACACACACACACACACACACAGAGAGAGAGAGAGAGAGAGAGAGCTCTGTGTAAGGATATTCTAACCAAGTGTCTTTCTATATTTGCCGATTTTTAGATTCATACCATCCTCATTCTATGAAAAAAAATACTAATTTTATTGCATCATCACTATTAACCTGTGGATACTTTAGCACATCTCATGTGTTCCCATTAAGCTATGAGTATTCATTTTGATTTCCAGATTGTTCTACCGAGGGCCTGGGACGATATTTTAGTTGGTGAAGTACCTGCCTTGTAAGCATGAGGCTCTGACTTCAACCCTCAAGAATCTATGAGGAAAAAAAAACATCTCCTGGAATGATGGTGTGGGCTTGTGGGTCCAGCCCCAGGAAAGCAGTAACAGGAAGGTGTCTGAGCCTCCTTTTTCAGTAAGCCTAGCCTAAGCAGAGAGTTCCAGGTTCAAGGAGAGACAGTGTCTCAAAAAACCAGGTGGAAGGTGCCTAGCAAATGACCCTAAATGTTTACTCTGGCCTCAGTATGCACCTAAACACAGAAGTTCCATTGAACATGCACACACATACGCAATGGTGCTAGCAGGAGCCCACGCAAACTGACTTTATCACTTTAATCCAGTGGTCCCAGCTTTTTGGCTACCTGAGATAAGAAGATGCTATTTATCTTGGGCATCTCCTTTTCTCTAAGAACTTTTTTTTAAAGGGTAATTGATCTAGTTCTCTTAATATCTATAGTGCTCATTGGTACCAAAGTGGTAGTCTTTTTTTGTGCAAAACTGATTTATATAGCTAAAGATGGGAGCAATAGGCAACATGAGGATTCAGATGACTGACATTTCCCCAGAACCATCTACACTGTGTGACTATGTGGAAAGTCTGTATGGTGAAAGAACTTGTCATCTGAAAAGCTGCTGAAATAGAAACAACATTTGGCCAGTTGTAGCTTTCTGTAATAGTCTCTCCATTTGCTGTTAAAAAAAAGAAGCTTCTTTGATGAGGAGTGAGTTACACTTGTCTGTGTCATCAGGATATAAATTAAGAACTGACCATGGGGTCCAGACCCCAGCTGATACATTTAACAATGTGACTCGTACAACCTGAAGCTCAGGGAACATTGCAGAAGAGGAGGCAGAAAGACTATAAGAGCCAGGAGATCAGGGCACTTGTTCTCAGGCAGCGTCTTCTCCATATGGCAAGGAAGCTGTACCCATAAAATTTCAACAACATGGTTGCCTACACAAGAACCTACACAATGACAACACCAGTTGACATGTTAAAGTGGAGGGGTTAAATATCTTCACCCCTAGATGAAGAGCTCCAGGAAATCAGTGCGGAAAAGGAAAATTGTCTTGTCCAGAGCCAAGCTCCTGGATAGATTATCCAATATCAAGTGGTAATCTGTAAACACATTTAATATGAGCAACACTGGAGAGACTGGGTGTTGGTGTGTGTGTGAATAATAATTAAAGAAGACGCCACAAACTTGAGAGCAAGTGAGGTGACGTGGGAGGAACTGGAGTGGGGAGAAGGGGTCGAAATGATGAAAATACAGTAAGTACTCCCCGGAGGTATTCTGAAAAACAAACAAACATACAAACAAACAAAAAGCCGCATAAAATGATTTGGATCCATAACATCTAGAATCACATTTCCTATGTTGTACTACAAAGCATAAGAGCAGATATACTTTATATCAAATGAAATAAAGAGTAATTTGTAAAGTGTCTACAAAAATTGAAGCTTCATAAACATTTACCTGCTTTCTTTTCCATCTCCTTTCCATGTGTAAAGGGAGCCGTAGTAAACTAATATTTGAGCTTATTTCAACTCACTCTTCTATGTAATCCTCATCCTTCAATTTTATCACAAAATCGCTTTCTCTAAAATGAATATAAATGCTTTGTTGTAAAACTGTAGTTTTTTTAAAAATGTAAATACGGGGTCTATCAGAAAAATAAACACTTATTAACAATTTTGGGATTGGGGTTGGCAAAGCGTTTGCTTTCTAAACATGGGGACCCGAATTAAATCTCTGGGGCTCCTGTAAAGTGTCAGCTATGGAGGAATGTATCTGTAATCTCAGCACTGTGTGTGTATGGGGGGGCAGCAAGGGCAGGTGGATATAGGGTCTCAGTATCCAGCTAGTCTGGTGTGTACAGTGGACTCAGTGGGATAAAGCCCTGCAGATGGCACCTGAGAGAATGGCACTCTAGGTTGTCCTCTAACTTCCACATGCACGTGTAAACATGTACATATGTGTGAACATACATTGTAGTTTTCTACATGACTCCAAACTTGAAAATGAGCAATAATGATCACTGGGAATCGTTATTTCATGCTTGCTGTAAGTCAGGCCTGTGTCTACGTGGAGCCACGTGCTCGTGGTAGCTGCCAACTGTTTGCCTTCACTCCTTACTTTGGGAGTCTTAGTTTGGCATTTCCTCTGCCTCTCTCTTGCCCAGGGAGTCTCTTCCTACTGGACATACTCTGGTGAGGTGTCTATGCAGCAGCTGCACCCTGTCTCTAATTAGGCTCAAGGATGTTTGAGGCACAGCTTATGGCCTGTTAGGGTCCCTTGGGGAACAGAAGGATAAAATGACCAAGTAGGAAAAGGATATGATTCCACAATGTGTGGCATGAAATGGCACGGAGGTAATGGTGATAGGGGCTGGCAAAATAACATTTTCAGGAATGCTGACCATGCTGAACGTGCATTTGGCCCTCTACTAGGATAAAGCTGGCCCGATTAAACAAATAAAAGGAGACTTTGTATATGGTTACGTATATGTTATATGTTGTCCTCTGTGTGTGTGTGTGTGTGTGTGTGTGTGTGTGTACATGTGTTCACGTGTGTGGAAGCCTGACAACAAAGTCACCCATCAGTCCTCAGTCCTCTTCCACCTTAGTTTTTGGGATGGGATCTTCAACTGGGCTAATGTTCAATAAGTACACAAGGCTAGTCCTTCAGTGAGCCCTAGGGACCTGGCTATCTCAGCCTCCTCAGCACTGGGACTGGAAATTTATGTCACCATGCCTGGTTTTATGTGGGGTTTTTGGGGGACTGAACTCAGGTCCCCATGCTGTTGAGGCAAGTGTTTTGCTGTCTGTGGGGATCAGATCAGTCGATCAGTGACCAGTTATTGAGCTTCCTTAGCAAGCAGGTGTGAGGCCTGCCAGGGGCTCATCTATGGAACAAAGCTTCCTGCCCAAGCCTGCTGTGCTCCAGGCCACTCCTGTAGCGAGAGTTTTCTAGATTCAGAGATTCGTCTGAATCAAAACTAAAATCTAAAAGGTGCTAAATAATTGTGTTTCCATCAAATTATTTATATTTGCCCTTATAATTTAGAACTCACGAAGCAGTTTGGTATGTATTTTAAAATGTAACATGCCTCTAATATTAACACTTGGAAGGTGGCCAAAGCAGGGGCGTTTTGAGTTTGGGGCCATCCCGAGCCACACAAGGGAACCCTGTCTGAAAAAAAAAATCACATATGTCTAATTGATGGTTAATTCTCCAGTTTGGGATCACTGTTTCCCTGCCAAACCATCAAGGCCAGCAGTAAGGATTTCTAAGTGACTCTGCTGCAACAATCTTAATGGCTATTTATAGACCATAAATGGTTGGCAAAAGACACATTTGAATCTAAACCAAAATTAAAATGTTTTAAATTACCTAAATGCTGCCAGATATTTAAAAAGGGAAGATTTGTACTAGAAAATGTTCACAGTTTCCAGAAACATTCACACACACACCCCATCCCCAATCCTCCCGCTCCTTCCTACCACTCTCCTGTAGCATCATGCATACAGATTACGACTGTCCTCACAAGGCTCTAGAAACCCTCACACAAACAGTCACTGTGTTTGAACAGACCATCCAACTGGACCTTGAAGAAGAGTGAGGTTATCTTTTTTCTTTTTTTTATTAAATTTTTATTTTTTTATATTAATTACAGTTTATTCACTTTGTATCCCAGCTGTAGCCCCGTCCCACACTCCCTCCCAACCCCACCCTCTCTCCCTCCTCTCCTCCCATGCCCCTCTCCAATTCCACTGATAGGGGAGGTCCTCCTCCCCTTCCTTCATTATCCTAGTCTGTCAGGTGTCATCAGGACTGGTTGCACTGTCCTCCTCTGTGGCCTGGTAAGGCTGCTCCCCACTCAGGGGGAAGTGATTAAAGAGTCAGCCCATGAGTTCATGTCAGAGACAGTCCCTATTCCTCTTACTAGGGAACCCACTTGGATACTGAGCTGCCATGGGCTACATCTGTGCTGGGGTTCTAGGTTACACCCATGAATGGTCCTTGGTTGGATTATCAGTCTCAGAAAACACCCCTATGCCCAGACTTTTTGGATCTGTTGCTCTCCTTGTGGAGCTCCTGTCCTCTTCAGGTCTTACTATCTCCCACTTCTTTCATAAGATTTCCTGTACTCTGCCCAAGGTTTGAGTCTTATGTTAAGACTTTATGAAAGTCTTAACATGTGCTTTGATACACTGCAGGGTAGAGTCTTTCAGAAGCCCTCTGTGGTAGGCTCCTATCCTGTCTCCTTCTTCAAATGCCCATCCCGTTTATCTTTCTGAGTGAGAACTGATCATCTTACCCAGGGTCTTCCTTCTTGCTTAGCTTCTTTAGGTGTACAGATTTTAGTATGTTTATCCTATATTATAGGTCTAGTATCCACTTATAAGTGAGTATATACTGTGTGTGTCTTTCTGCTTCTGGGATACCTCACTCAGGATGATCTTTTCTAGATCCCACCATTTGCCTGCAAATTTCATGATTTCCTTGTTTTTAATTGCTGAGTAGTATTCCATTGTGTAAATGTACACAATTTCTGTATCCATTCCTCAACTGAGGGACATCTGGGTTGTTTCCAGGTTCTGGCTATTACAAATAAAGCTGCTACAAACATGGTTGAACAAATGTTCTTGTTGTGTACTTGAGCATATTTTGTATATATGCCCAGGAGTGGTATAGCTGGATCTTGAGGAAGTGCTATTCTTAACTGTCTGAGAAAGTGCTGGATTGATTTCCAAAGTGGTTGTACAAGTTTACATTCCCACCAGCAATGGAAGAGGGTTCCCTTTCTCCACATCCTCTCCAGCATGTGTTTTCACTTGAGGTTTTGATCTTAGCCATTATGATGGGTATAAGGTAAAAATCTCAGGGTTGTTTTGATTTGCAACTCCCTGATGACTAAGGATGTTGAGCATTTCTTTAAGTGTTTTTCTGCCATAAAAATATTCAATAAAATACTTGCAAACTGAATCCAAGAACACATAAAAGATATTGTCCATCATGACCAGGTAGATGAACGCCTTCATCCCAGGGGTTCAGGGGTGGTTCAGTATATGGAAATCCATCAATGTAATCCACCATATAAACAAACTGAAGGAGAAAAACCACACGATCATTTCCTTAGATGCCGAAAAAGCATTTGAGAAAATCCAACATCCATTCATGTTTAAAGTCTTGGAGAGATCAGGGATACAAGGCACATACCTAAACACAGTAAAGGCAATATATAGTGAGCCTATAGCCAACATCAAACTAAACAGAGAGAAACTTAAAGCAATCCCACTGAAATCAGGGACAAGGCAAGGCTGCCCATTCTCTCCATACCTCTTCAACATAGTGCCGGAAGTCCTAGCTAGAGCAATAAGACAACTAAAGGAGATCAAGGGGAAACAAATCAGAAAGGAAGAAATCAAAGTAGTACTATTTGCAGATGATATGATAGTATACATGAGCGACCTCAAAATTTCAACCCAAGAATTCCTTCAGCTGATAAACACCTTCAGCATAGTGGCTGGATATAAATTAACTCAAAAAAAAAATCAGAACCCCTTTTGTATACCAAAGATAAAAGGGCTGAGAAAGAAATTAGGGAAACAACACCCTTCACAATAGTCATTAATAGCATAATGTGTGACTGTAACCAAGCAAGTGAAAGACCTGTTTGAAAAAAACTTCAAGTCTCTGAAGAAAGAAATTGAAGAAGATATCAGAAAATGGAAAGATCTCCCGGGCTCATGGATCAGTAGGATTAAAGTGAAAATGGCCATGCTGCCAAAAGCAACCTACAGATTCAATGCGATTCTTATCAAAATACCAACACAATTCTTTACAGACCTTGAAAGAAAAATTTTCAACTTCATATGGAAAAAAAAGAAAAAACCCAGAATTGCCAAAATGATCCTGTACAACAACAGATCATCTGGAGGCATCTCCATCCCTGATTCCAAGCTGTACTATAGAGCAATAATAATAATAATAATAATAATAATAATAATAATAATAATAATAATAGTAATAATAATAATAATAATAATAATAAAAACTAAACCATGGTACTGACATAGAAGCAGCAATCTTTTGAAGGTTTTTTTTTCTGTGTAGAAGTGTTTTGCCTGTATGTATGTATGTGTATCAAGTACATGCCTGCTGTCCACAGAGACCATAAAGAGGCTGTAGGCCCTTCCAGAGGCTGTCGCATTCTTTCAGTGTTTCTTCATCCAAGTGCTGCCCTGTTACTCAGCCAATAAAAATGGATTCTCATACACTGAAACTCAATTGGTCTGCTTTATAATTACTGCCTGAGCCTGGTGCTCTTTATTTCATTTTTCTCTTTTAGTGATGATCTTTTCTAGCCACTATCTACTGCCTGGGCCAGTTTTTAACAGTATGTTCTTCATGTTGTTCCAGTGTACTTGGTTTTCCCAGCTGGCTAGGGCTTGGCTGGCACACAAAATAGACTCTGTTTTTTGTGCCTTTGTTTTGTTTTGGATTTTTTTTAAAGGAGCGCAAAGGAATGTGAAATTGGATGTGTAGAGAGATGGGGAGTATCTGGGAGAAATTGTGAGAGGGAAAATATGATCAACACATATTGTATGAAATTATTAAAAAACATTAAAAATGGCAGAATAAGTGATCTGCCTTTATTTTCCATGTCCATGTGGGTCTCTGTGCTACTGCTGGGATTCTCTAGAATGAGATGTAGCTCAGGGTGGCCTAGAACTTGCTATGTAGCCAAGGATGACCTAGAACTTTTGCTCCTCTTGATTCTATCTCCCGAGAGTAAAGGCATATGCACTATCACACCTGGTTTACGTGGTGCTAGGAACTAAATCCGGGGCTTTGCGCAAGCTAGGCAGACACTCTACCTGCTGAGGGGTATGTCTGGCTCCTTGCTTCTACCTTTGTATGGCCTTTTTACAGTTCTTCATGATAGTATCACATGATCGTGGTAGCTACACCTTCCTATCTACTGAGACTGTGTAAACCTCGGCCCAAACACTGACTCTCCAAGTTTTTGGTCTGAAATCTGTTTTACACATCACAATACTCAAAATATTGACTTGTTTTTGTCAATTATTTTTCATATTAAGACTCTCTTTACCCTATGTCAGCATCAAAGTGGGATCATCTGACCATAAAAAAATATTGATTCTATTAAGACTGAGAATGTAAAACTTAGTTTGGAATTAAGAAGTCAATTACATGTCAGCCTCCCCCAAAAGAAAAAGGAAAAGAAAGCATTTTGGTTGAAAAGTGGCTGTTGCAAGTAAGTGGTATTTGGTGGAAAAGGTTTCCTGTGGTTGGTTCAGCTTGACTCGTGTTATTTTACATCTTTGCAAACCACAGTCATATCTGGCTTAATAGAAGACATGGATAGTCTTATGCCTGCTGTTGAGCTGAAACTGTTATATGATGTGTTTCTGTATGAGATCTGTGAAAAACACTGGATTTCACACAGACTATATATATATATATATATATATATATATATATAATCATTGGATTGTGTGCGTATATATATATTATATATATATATATTATATCTCTAAGGATAACAGTATGCTATAGCCATTTCAGATATTTTGCTTTGAAAAATACACCCAGAGTTGATAGACACACTTTGTCAAATATGAGATTCAATGTAGAATCCAAAACCATGTCTACAAAGTTACATTGTATATTATAGAAAAATCTGTTGTATTTTAATGGATTTTTTTTACTCAGGCTGCATGCTGATTGTGACGAATTTATTTTGCTCTAAACATTAATCTCTTATAAGTTATGCAAACCTTTGCAATTTTGACACATTTTACCACATAATCCAAAAAAGCCACATTAATTAACATCCACTGCCAGTCTCATCAGAGAACTCTGTGACTATCAGGAAGCTGTCAGACTTTTAGGAACGGGAACCATTCTTCCAAAATTTACATTTTGGTTGAAAGCTCAAGTTTTGTATCATTGGCAACAAGGACCATTTGTGTTTGCCTTGTGGTGACAGCTCACCTCAATCATTTTGCAGAAAATCTCTGCAAACAAGCCAAGACTGAACACACTTAGCGCTTCCTTCAAAGGGTGTTTTTTTGAAAAGGGTACTTAGCTCAGTTTTTGTCCCCATGAGGGGCTTATCATTTTTCTTTTCCTGAAGATAACCACCATTTCAATGCAAAACAAAACCTTACCACATACTCCACATTGTTCAAAGAAAATATTCAAGAGAAATGCTCCAAGGTATAAGGTTTAATACTTGGGTGTAGCTCAGCTGTATAACTCGTGCCAAGAATCAATAAGCTCTTGGGTTCTAACCTGACAAACACACACACAGACACACACAGAGACACACACACAACACATGGAGCTGGGGAGGGAAGAGGGGAAGAGGAGGAGAGGGGAAGAAGAAGGGAGAAAAAGGGGGAACAGGGGAAGGAGAGAGGGAAGGGAGTAGAAAGAAAGGGAGTGGCAAAGGAAAGGAGAGGGGGAACGAGTGAGGGTGAGGGAGGAAGAGACAGAACACAGAAAGGGATGAAATCACGTACTCATTGCACGTCACCATTGCTTTCGTGGTGAATGTCTTAAGTTGAAACATGTAGAAAACACGTGAAATGAAGAACATAGTGACCAGTATGTTTTGTGTCCACTGCGATTTATGATCAAGAGCCATAAGTTTTACTCCCTGCTACTTTTATACCATCAGTGCAAAGTGCTAACAGTTACTGTGAAAAGCATGTTGACTCATGTCTTCTCTGAGAGGGCTTGAAGATACATCGCGCTGTTCTCGGGAAACTGCTAATCCCACCTAACTGCAATGGGCCTCTAACACAGTTTGCTGTATTTATGTACTGTGTGCGTGTGTTTCTGTGTGTGCCTGTGTGCCTGTGTGGTGCAGTGTGGGCACACATAGGAGAGATGCTACCCGATTGGCAAAATGGTTTACAACTGAGTTAGAAATATAATCAGAGATTTTTATAACAACAACGCAATTCTGAGCTTGGAATATTATGAGTCATTTCATGAACTTCCCAACCTTCAACTTCGGAGGCCCTCCTAGTATTTTCATTTTTTTTGTAAAGGTTTATTAATTCTTGCTACTTTTGAGGATTTTGAAGATCAATTTATTTATATAATTCTTAGCTACTGTTGTGAAATCATAAAATATAAGATGAATCAAGATATAAGACTTTAAGGCTCACTCAACCAGACTGAGTAGCACATTCAGGGAGTATACAGTGTCCTCAGGGTTGACAGTGGTATGTCTGTCTTATCCTCAGATCTACAGAACCTCCTTTATTAGAGAAAGGTCACAGCAGGGGTACATCTTCAATGCTAATTAAAACAGAGTCTTTGCCAGAATGCCTAAAGTCTTACAGCCTGATCCCATTTGAATTTGACATCACCTGAAAGTAATACTAAACTCAACGTTCAACTTCTCACTGTGGTGTGGAGTGTATGCATACTCAGATGGAGGCATGGGCCTTGGCCTCCTTATGGGACAGCCTCATCAACAAAAGGCAGAGAGTGAGCTCACACAGTAGTCCTATTGCCAGTATGTGCAAAGAAACTATTTCGTATACATAATGTGGCCAGAGCGTTCCCTGTTTAAAAACGGTATTTGTTTTCTTCTGTTCCCATAAGATGACAAGTATTGTCTTGGAGAAGTTTAACCAAAACCTTCAAAGGCCCCAGAAATTTCAGAAAAATACTAATGTTCCCGGAGTGCCCTTGTTCCAGAATTGTCAAACTGTGTGGGTTCAACAGACAATTGTAGGGTGATGAGACATCCACTTGAGTAGCCTGTCCATCAGCCAAGCTGCCTTGGACATACAACAGGAGCTCACCATTGGCTTTAATAAAATATCCGTAATTCAATCCAGAAAGCAAAAGAGAGGTCACTTTCCCCACCCCTTCTCTAACATTTCTCCCATGCACTCTTAAAATAAAAGTCATCTTGACCCTAGCTAGCTAATCTGTGGTGGCAGAGTGCCCAATTAAATTACCTTCATTATGAAAGCACACAGGCAAATACTTTTTATAGCACATAACTCTGAACCTATAATAAGAATTCAGAAAAATAGCATAAAAGTTCTTTGAGAATTATATAGAGAATTTTAAACAATTGGTGATGCCTAAAAAGGTCAGAGAGAATGCCTCACCATGGGGGGTTCAATGGGCAGAGACATTATGGAGCTGACATTTTTGTAATGAGAGAACATTTTAACCTTCATTCTTTTGGGGCCAGGGGCAAGCTTTGATTAACAATTATATCTAAAGAGAAGAGGAAGAACTTCAAAGCAAGTCATAGTTCTATATTTGAGATTCAAATTAATGTGATCATAAATTGTCCTTTCTAGTGCTAAACACATTAATAGCGGTTTGTTAGGCTCTATCTACGCAATCTTCACAATAAGTGTATGAGCACTGTTACTTGTTACTAATACTTTTATACTGACAATGATCGTGGCTTAGAATTCAAATAATCTCTGTAAAGTTATCAAGGGAGTGAGTTGTGGCTGGGACCAAAACCTAGTGTTACTAAACCTGCAGTTTGCCTTTCCTAACTATAGCCTCGATTGCTTTCTGGAACACCCACAATTCTCTACCATATCATTTTTAACAAGTGTACAGAAAGCACGTCTATCCAGCAGGTGCTTTTTTTTATAGCACATTCATTCCAGCTTTACCTCCTTTAAACAATTTGCAAATTCAGGGCAAAGGATCAGTATCAAATATTTATCCAGATGATAAAACCCTCGTTACTGTTGCTCATACGGCTGAAAAGCCATCAGTCAATGAATAAGCATTTAGAGATGAGTGACTGAGTACCTTTCTCTGTTGTAATCCCTGTCATAAAAGAGACTGCTTCCTAGGAAGAAGTGTAAAATGTAACAGACGAGGGGTATCTTATCTTTCCTGAGAAAGGTATTTAGTGTGAAAAGCACAGCATACTCAAGTGGGTGGGACAACTCCAAAACATAGACAGGCATGACATCCGTTTCAGCAGTGAGTTCAGTTTTAGTTTATATGTGTATACTCCTGCCTGATTTGTTTCCTCATCGATCATATAATAAATGGCAAATAAGTGACCACTTTTAGGCTCTTACTAATGTCCCGAACTTCCTAGTTTGTGCCTATGCTAATAACATCCAAAAAGCATTTGGTAAAGTGCACTGCTTTCATCACATCAAGGGCTGTTTTTGAAGTATTATGGTTCAACCCCAGCCCCCCTCTCACCCAGGGTTTACGCATGCAAGGAAGAACTCCACCACTTTGCTGCATTACATCTCCAGTACAGCAAAAAGAAATACTCAGCCATGTCTCCCCAGAAAACGATGATGCTCCCATATTTCATTTAATGCTGTTTGATGAAAAGGCATCATCTACGAAGAATTTTTTTCTAGGTGCAAAGCAGGTGTCTGGAGGAAATTAGACAGGAGGAAGAAGTTGGAGATAAAAGGGGAAACTGGCCAGAGATACTTGGCCACAAATATCCATGTGACAGGAAGTGTGAGGGAGCAAACATACTGTGCAGAGGGCATGTTGGCTGCTGCTGGGAAATGATGGCAGAGATTAAACATAAGAATAAGTGTTTGATGTTGAGGTCTTTGATCCATTTGAACTTTAGTTTTGTGCAGGGTGATAAGTATGGATCTATTTGCATTTTTCTACATGTAGACATCCAGTTAGACCAGCACCATTTGTTGAAGATGCTATCTTTTTTCCATTGTATGGTTTTGGCATCTTTGTCAAAGATCAGGTGTCCATAAGTGTGTGGGTTTATTTCTGGGTCTTCTGTTCGGTTCCATTGATCCACCAGTCTGTTTCTATGCCAGTACCATGCAGTTTTTATTACTGTTGCTCTATAGTACAACTTAAGATCAGGGATGGAGACACCTCCACAAGATCTTTTATTGTAGAGGATTGTTTTAGCAATTCTGGGTTTCTTGTTATTCCATATGAAGTTGAGAAATTTTCTTTCCAGGTCTGTAAAGAATTGTGTTGGTAATTTAATGGGAATTGCATTGAATCTGTAGATTGCTTTTGGTAAGATGGCCATTTTTTACTATGTTAATCCTGCCAAGCCATGAGAGAGGACCCTGACTAAAATGCTCAATCCCCATCCCTAAAGGCAAAGAGGAAGGACATCAGAAGAAGAAGAAAACAGGAAACAAGCTAGAAACCGCCACGGAGGGCCTTTGAAAGGCTCTGCCCTGCAGACTATCAAAGCAGACGCTGAGACTTATGGCCAACTGTTGGGCAGTGTACATGGAATCTTATGTAAGAAGTGGGAAATAGTAAGATCTGGAGAGGATAGGAACTCCACAAGGAGAGCAACAGAACCAGAAATTTGAACACAGGGGTCTTCCCAGAGACTCATACTCCAACCAAGTACCATGCATGGAGATAACCTAGAACCCCTGCACAGATGTAGCCCATGGCAGTTTAGTGTCCAAGTGGGTTCCATAGTAATGGAAAGAGGGACTGCCTCTGACATAATCTGATTGGCCTGCTCTTTGATCACCTCCCCCTGAGGGGGGAGCAGCCTTACCAGGCCACAGAAGATGACAATGCAGCCACTCCTGATATGATCTGATAGACTAAGATCAGAAGGAAGGAGAGGAGGACCTCCCCTATCAGTGGACTTGTGGAGGGGCATGTGTGAAGAAGGAGGTGGGAGGGTGGGATCGGGAGGGGAGGAGAAAGGGGCTTATGAAGGGATAAAGTGTAATTAATTAAAAAAAAGAATAAGTGTTTGAGAGGCTGGGGAGATGGCTCAGTTGAGAAGCTGCCTATCATGCTGCCTGTTGTTGCTTGGGTCTCTAATCCCAGCACTGGAAAAGTGAAGAGAGGCCATAGATTCTAGTAGCTCACTAGCCAAGAGAGTAAAACACGCACAGGTGCAAACACACATGCATGCACACATACCTGCATGTAACTCCCTTCCACCAAACACACACACACACACACACACACACACACACACACACACACACACACACA
>NW_026587556.1:1053046-1070147 GCF_907164565.1 Psammomys obesus
ACACACACACACACACACACACACACACACACACACACACACACACAACATTAAAATGAATAAGTATTTGGTTGCTGCCAAAATGAAGACTCCAAATAAGGCAGTGGTAGATGGATGTGGAAAAGAGGGAACAATTAAGAAAAGAAAAGAAAAAAACAAGGAGTACCTGATTAGGTATGGGGGTTGGTAAACCGGAATAAGTGCCTGAAATTTTAGCTTTGATTGAGCTGGTGGAAGGTTGACATTTGACACGTTAACAATGAATCAGGGGAGGGGTGATTAAAAAGCTCCCAGGGTATGCTTGAGGCTTCCACAGGGTGAAAATGCCAGATGGTGAATCCTGGCTGCTTCTGACATTAGGATTTATTCCATGTGTTCTCTGGTGCAGGCTTTGGGTTCAGCAGTTTACATGGATTAACATCCCCCTGTCAAGAGCCCTGTTCATAAAAACATTTTACAAACAGAAGAGAGGCTAGGGAGCTCCAATAACTTTCCAAAACATACACAATGAGATGACAAACCCTGGACACACATCTATTCCTTCCTAATTCTAAATCAACTCTAAATAGCTTCCCTATGTAATGATAAAAATGTTCAATTTTAAAAATAGTATAAAAGCTTACCATTTTGCCCATGTCAGCATGTGTGTCTGATGCCCCGTTTATAGCATATAAAGAATTCCATTGACTTCACTCTATCAAGAATCAAGAGGCGCTGGCATAAATGGGGACTTTATCTAGAGACCAGGATATATTCACATCCACTTATAGAAACACTTTTGCCAAATGGCCATTGGTCTAGCATTTACATCTATAGCATGGCCGGGATTCTGGCTTTGGGTCAATAATGATTTGGACAGAGATGAAGAAACAAATTGTTGAGGTTTCACAGTGTATGAGAGTCATAGAGGCTGTGCAGCTTGGCTTCAGTGACTCAGCTCAGGGCCAAGAGATACCCATTCATAAAGGGGAAGCTGTTTCCCGACTTCTTGTGGTGAAGCCCCTAGACCTTTGGCAGTCACCCCAACCTGGCACGCAACTGAATTGGTGCTGCCAAGATGCAAAAAGGCCTACACCCCATGGCTTCATTTTTAAGTTCTAGAATCACTGGAGGCTAAAGGGTGAGCAGAGGAAGACCCCTAGTCTCCAACAAGCCCAATCCTACCAGGATAGCTTAGGGAAAAATCTCAATTTTAGTTCTAGAGGATTCCTACTCATTTTTCCCAAAGGATAGGTTCATACTGAATCATATCACATCTTGCAAGTGATCAGCATGGTGGGATTGCTTTTGTCTGGTATACACTTACTGTTCAATTTATGAGAGCAATTGCTGTTATCAGTGGTAGCCATAGACTTAGTAACAGCCATATGGGAACTTTCTAAGTGTTTTCTTGAGCTGTGGAATTTGTCGGGTTTTATTGGATCATTATTCATTTTAAAATAAGGTTGAAAATAGCAAGTCCAAAATAGCTAAAAAAAAAAAAAAAAATCAAACCCCGATCACATGACATCTAACAAGAATAATAAAGACCTTCCTAAGGAGAATACTGACAAAATATTAACAGTTAAAAATATGACAGTTATGATTCACTCTACCTTACCATGCATTTATTTTCACTTTGTCTCTCATAATAAAGTACATATAGGCGCTATTTGTATTGTTTTTGTGCTTAGTAAATTGAATTATTTCATGTACTTAGTATTCCTAGTATATGACAGGGTGTTGACATAGACCATGGGTAAAAAGTTGGCGTAGGGACCTCTTCATCATGAACATTTATGAGTTTCGTGGTCGTCGAAATTCTGGCCCAGTAACATTTCTCAGCTTTCACTGGGGAAATGAGGCACAGAGAGCAGGGAATACTAAATAAATTCCCAAGTCTCTGTTCAGTCTAGGTGTTAAGCCAGATGCCATGTAGGTACTAAGAAGGAATCACAACAAATTAGCGCAGAGGGAGCACAGACAATCCACCCCAACACGACTAACCCCTTTAGTTCCTGCAATTCCTATATCAGGATTTGCTCATGGCCGCTTCGCCCATGTGGAAGAAACATTAGGATTTAAAACAATCACTCATGGACGTCACTACAGCCTGTGTGTCATTTTCCCAGGCAAGAGAAGAGTCTTGTTAAGTGGACCATGTAGTTGCTGGAGAGATGACTTAGTGATTAAGAGCATTCGCTGCTCTTGCAGAGGACCCAGGTTCAGTTCCCTGCACCCACACAATAGCTCACAACCATCTAAAAAAACTTCCGTTCTAAGGCTCCAACAGCCTCTTCATGGTCTCTGTGGACAGCAGGCATGTGCACGGTGCATATACGTACATTCAGGCAAAACGCTTCTACACAGAAAAAGAAATCTTCAAAGGATTACTGCAACTGGCATATGTTAACTTTAAACGGAACATATTACTTCCACATAGTTCTACGTAAATCAGTAAAGATTCTATTTTTTCTAAATTTTTATTGAGAAATACTTTGTGTGTCTATGTTGTATGTGTGGAGGTATGTGTGCCTTGGCGTATGTGTAGAGTTCAGAGGACAACTTTGTGGAGTTGGCTCCCTCCTTCTTTTATATGCATTCTAGGGATTGAACTCATGTCACCAGGCTCACACTGAGCCATCTTACTGGCCTGAAGATTTATTAATTACAAAATATGTGAGTGGCAGGACAGTCATTTGTATCGTTTGGTGTTTTAAAATGACAGTTCAGTGAAAGAAAACTAAGAGATGTCCAATAACTAAAGTCACATCGATTGGGCTGTGGTGTCTGGACTAAAATTGCAGTTTGTAGGTTTTGCCCTTCCACAATTTGACTGCAAGAAGGAAGACAATATTAGTTGGTATAAAAAAAAATACTTAGATGGAAGAGACCCTAATACTGTTTCTGTAATCAAGTGAGCATTCCCAAGTGGGCAGGCGTGGATGGCCGTGAATACCTCTCAGTGTGGCTGCTGGAATTTATTCTATTTCACTGCTACAGAGTCAATATCCTATTTTTAAAAGCAGTCTCATTTCATGAAGTAAAAAGAGAATTCCCTGGGGGTTGGGGATATATCTTAACTGATAGAGTACTTGCTCAGTATGCAGGACTCCCTGACTTTGGTTCCCAATACCGCATAAGCTGGGCCTGATGGGACAGGCCTTCTATCCCAGCACTCTCAGAGTAGAGATGAAAAGATAAGGACTTTAAGTTCTGCCTCGGCTACATAGTGAGCTTGAGGCCAGCCTGGGCATCATGAGGCCTGTCTGAAAGGAAAACAAAACAGCCTTCAGCTCACCCTCCTAGCATTTTTTTGACAGTGGTACATCTCTCTACATTGCTCCACAGACTTTGGCTAGGACTGGAATGGTATGTGCTGGGGAAGATCAAATAAGCCTAAATATCTGCTGAACTGTAAGCTAGATGTGAAATTTTTTTCCCCAAGAATTCATGATGCGGATGCCTTTTATTCTGCCCTTTGTTGAGGGAAAAAAAATCTTATCCATTTTTAGGGCCTATCATAAAAATCATCAACAGCAACAAACTTTTATTCTGGAAATCTCCCATTTGGTTCTGGTTCCTCTCTCTTAGCCATGACTTTTCATGCCACACTGTTATATATAGTTTTGCATTATTTGTGTCCACCCTGGCTAGTTGTCTTGTGAGAGTCTATAAGACACACTAGTCCATACAGTCCCCAGCCAAATTATACCCTTACCTCTTCTTTTGTGCTGTCTCTACCATAGCAGGAAGGCACATGTGGTGAGAGTTGCTCATGGAAGTGTTCTCCATCTATATTGAAGAGAGAGTTTTTTTTCCTGCCCATTTAAATCTGTTAGCATTCTCCAACTTACACTTTGATTTTTATTTTGACACCTTGTACTTCCTGCTCATAAAATGATCTTTTGTTATTTATTGCTTCTAGAAACTTCCTCCCCAAGTATTCATGACACGACCAGAAATGACACATCCAAGACTTCTTTAGTGTTAGTGAGTATTATTTAATGGTTTGCATTCCAATTGATCCTGAACCAGCTAGGTTTCAGATCTAAGTAGCTCCCTCTGAGCTGAGACAGACGCAAGTCCTAGTGAAGTATGAACCCCACAGGGCCATGCCTGGAATCGCATCTCCCAGTGACATCACCTTCCGTATTTCTCCCAAGGTGGATTTAGTTTGCAGGATTCTGCAGGGCCTTGTCTAACATGTTACTTCTAAGTATTGGAACTCACTGTGTTTTCTGAGAAATATCTTCGTTACCTACCGCATAGGACTTTTGACACATGTTCAATCCTTCAACTGAACATATCTTTTATTGGGTTACTTGAATCAGTGATTATGGTTATTTAAATGTTCACAACCCACATGCCACATGTTTTCATGCCACAGTTGATGGACACATGTACTTAACTAGATGTATGTTCAAAATCAATTGGAGTATTAATTAGACAAAGAGAATTTTAAAATAGAGTATGCTTTTTGACAAGCTATCCTTTGCCACTGAAGGAAGTTTATTTTAAAAAAATTATCTTATTTTTATTTATGTGTGTACGTCTGTAGTCATATATGCCACATATGTAGGTACCTGCAGAGTTGAGAAGAGGGTACCAGATACCCTGGACTTGGAGTTACAGGTAGTTATGAGCCTCCAAATATGGGGACTGGGAACTGAACTCTGGTCCTCTGAAAGAGCAGTTGCTACTCATAATCTTTGTGTCATCTCTTAGCAACAAAGAAAGTTTTACTCATGAAGAAAAGAAGTGTTTCTGAGTAAAATCAAAAGACTAAAAGATCTCTTTTTGTTTTCATTATGTTAGAAGATGTCCATGTTGACCGTAAGGGCATGGTCTCCAACAAAAAGTACTCAATAATTTGTCTTCTCTTGAAGTGATGTATGTTTATGCATTTTGTATATAGGCTCTGGAGAATAATTTAATAGAGAATATTTTTAAAGATAGAAAAAAAAATTCAGGTTTTCCAAATCTCTGTAGATAGAGAAATACCTCTGGATAGGAAGTGGGAATAATAGTAAGAAAACATCAAATTAACTTGAAAACATTGTTATATTAGGTTCTTGTTTTAGTCCAAAGCAGTCTGAGGATGAATAACATGAAAATTTTAGTATTTTATTTTGATAATGATTATGTAAAAATGACTGTAAATTTTAACGTATTGGAATTTTGGAGGGTTGGGAGGAATGCTACTTTATCTTTGAATTCATGATCAAATCATTGACCATTAGTGACAATATGAATGTGGTGCGAATAATACAATCAAAGAGAAGAAGGACAGAGTTTTTAGTTTCAGCAAACACCATATGCTTATATATTATCTATTTTGAATATATCTATTCATCAGAAAAACAGGTGTTGCCTCAAAATATTACTACAATGTGGCTCATTAGTCTGCAGGTGGGACACGTGGCATTTAAGTCCTTCCCTGGGCAACATTAAAGAGACTATTGACACAAAGCCAGTGGTTTGCAAATGCTATTGTTGTTCATCAATCTTAACGTTATCACGGGTCTCCTGCATATGTGTTCTCGGGGATCAGTTCCTAGTTCAGCGCTTCCAAATCCTGCTGATCTCTGAGTTGGAACAAAGCTCTCAGAGGCAATCAAATGCTCTGGCCATCCCAGGTGCCAACCTCCCCTCCCCACACACAATGCCCTTTTATTTATGGGAATACATGCAGATCTATTCTGCATGCACTCAGAGCTCAGTACAAATACCACCCCTTTCCCACAGGCGTCAGGAAGGATGTGGTTTGTAGGACATGGTTGCTTCATCTGAATGTGCAGTTGTTCTTCAAAAGAACTCCTGTTTTCATGCACCTCTTCACTTTAGAATATATGGCTCAGCCATACCCCAAATCCCACTTTCAGATCTCTAAAGTAGACAAGCAAGGAGACCATGGATACTTCTTTTCCTTCGACCGCAAAGGAAACGTACTGAAAAAATGTGCTCATAATCAAAAGATATTTCTTTGAGCTCTTGACCTAGCAATTCTGTCAGTAGCAACAACACCATATGAACATTAACCAGATAAGATGGTCATAACTACCCAGTGTTTTGATCATATCATCTTATTTAGTCCAGGGATAAATATATGGATTGCTCTCAGCAGTGGAAAACACAAACATTATTGAATGCACCTCCCTCCTCACCCCCCAAGCTTGTAACACAGTCCAGTCCTCACTGCCACAAAAGCAAATATTTGCAGAACTGTCCTGGTTTCACCTGAATGCAAATGTGAGCTACAGAATAACTGGCTACTGTTTAACATGGAAAAGGGTAACACACGATACAAGGTGCTAACTCCCGCACCTCCACTATTCCCTCCCTTAAATCCAACAATGCACTCGGAGCAAGTAAGAATGGAGGAGTCACATCTCTGATTTCTTATAGCCTGCACCCTGGGAACTCACAGCACTACTCCCTTTCTTCCCTGCTCTTGACTAATCTCTAGCACCAGGTAGCTTGTTAATCTACACAGGATCTCCTTTTTGGGGTCTAGCAGCTCGCATCTTCCTGATGGCCCAACCAAATCCAATACTTGAAAAACTTCAGCAAGTATGTGTTTCCATTCCATGGTAGAAAAAAGTCTTTTACCTTAAAGAGGATTCATTGTTGGGTAACAGTTGCTTCTTCGGATTTTCATAGAGAGTCTTCTTCTCCCTATGCCCTTCCTGTACAGTTACTAGCTCGCCAGGAGCTACGCTTTATGAAAAGTGCTTCAGGAATGGAGTAAGTCCATTGCCACGAGCACTTGCTTCTGAATTCCTTCTAGCTTACTCACGCCGTAAGTTTTCTCTAACCACTTCTTGTTTTTCACCCATCAGTTGTAGAGTGTGTGATCTACAAGGGACTCATTAGGAGGAGTATAGCAACATGAATCCAGGAAAAGAAGAATGGAGATTTGATGGGAATATTTTATTGGTAACACTCAACTTGAAATACCATGTCTGAGAAATTGTACACAACTCCCTGCGCCAGGTGGAATATTACTCTCGCTCCAGCATATTATATAAACGTCTGCATTTTCTTCCCTGAGAAGAAACAAATGACTCTAGATGAAATGTCTGTGCCCTGGTTCTTCAAGAGTCAGTATTGCACTCCAACTTTTCACCTTGTGTCATTCTCTGAGCTCTGTGTAGTTTTCATATAAACCTCAGTCTCCAGACACATTCCAAGCTGAATTTATTTCAAATTCCAATCTGCGTTTATTCCATTCCTCTCACTTAAAATTCCAGTTGCGATTGGAACAGACACACTTCATTTACCTTCTGTTCAGTGTTCTGCGAACCACCTGTTAGGTCTCAGCCTGGCAGGTGGCATTCAACCCTTCATGTGTCTCTGTATCAACTGACTAAAGCCTTGCTTTTATTTGTAAGGGATGTGGTGACCTTCAATGTCATCCTTCATGACAGTTTTTGAGACTGAAACATGAGACATCTGACAAAATAATATGACAAATAATAATGCTCCTTCTCTTACACCTACACCATTTACTTGTCATGACACCACGTCATGTACCAATGAAACACACAACACAACCTCCCTTTTGTGATCATTTTACCCAATTTTCTATATACTGAATGGCATAAAATGAGGTAAGTTGATGAAATGCCAGAGGCAAACACAGTTTATTACTGTCTAGCTTGAGCAAGACTAGTCACCTAGGCACCTAGGGCTGAGGCCTTGAGGAAGGTCAGTTCTCAAGGAGGAAGGATGCAAACCATGGAAGGGAACTGATCTTTGTCGGGTGGCTGTGAATTTCCTGAATGAGGTTTAAGGCAGAAATAACAGGTCGCTGAAGAGTCAACTATCTCTGAGAAAGCAAAAGGCAGAAGCAGCCACTAAACCACATAGGGTACTGTGCCAGATTGTTGAAAAGCTACTGCAACCTCCTAATCAATGGTAGATAACCATAAGGCTCCATCTTTTTTTTTTTTTTTAACTAATATAACAGAAAACAGGAAACAACCTAGGAACCTGCCACAGAGGGCCTCTGAAAGCCTCTGCCCTGCAGACTATCAAAGCAGATGCTGAGACTTATGGCCAACTGTTGGGCAGAGTGAATGGAATCTTATGTAAGAAGTGGGAAATAGTATGAGCTGGAGAGGACAGGAACCCCATAAGGAGAGCAACAGAAACAGAAAATTTGAACACAGGGAACTTCCCAGAGACTCATACTCCAACCAAGGACTATTCATGGAGATAACCTAGAACCCCTGTACAGAAGTAGCACATGGCAGTTCAGTGCCCAACTGGGTTCCATAGTAATGGGAAGAGGGACTGCCTCTGACATAATCTGATTGGCCTGCTCTTTGATCACCTCCCCCTGAGGGGGGAGCAGCCTTACCAAGCCACAGAAGACGACAATGCAGCCACTCCTGATGTGATTTGATAGACTAAGATCAGAAGGAAGGAGAGGAGGACCTCCCCTATCAGTGGACTTGTGGAGGGGCATGCGTGAAGAAAGGGGAGGGAGGGTGGGATTGGAAGGGGAGGAGGGAGGGGCTTGTGGGGGTGATACAAAGTGAATAAACTGTAATAAATAAAAAATTAAAAAATATAACTGAAAAAACAAAAACAAACAAACGAACAAAACCTAACATAACAGCCTGTGTGTTGCCTGTGTGTGCATGACCGTGAGTGTGTGCTTTCTTCGGCTCTTTGTCAGGGTTTTCTGACGATGCCCAAATTCTTTGTTATGCCCGAAAAATGGCTCCAACTCCCTCGTGTGATATAGTAATGTCTTTCTACTTTGAAAAACTCCCTCTGGCTCAACATTATTCTTTCCCTTCAATTGAAACACCATGGCTGATCACTTCAAATTTCCTTCTGCCACTATCCACCGCTCCCCAGGAATTCCTGCCATGGATGCAGAGCTCCAAATAAGGTCACTATTTTATTTCTGTTCTTAAGAGCTTAGCTAGTCCATCTATTAAAATTCACGTGACTCCATGGTTGAATGCTGGGGCAAAGCCTCTGTCTTCAACATCCCTGGGACCCCAACACTGTCCACATTTCTGTTTCCTCTTCCTTCAGATTCTAATTTGTCTTTCCAACATGATGTTCAGCCCATACTTCCACACAGTGAGCAAAGTCCTGTGACCCTTAGGGGTTAGGCAAGCCAGAGAGTGAAAACCTGTGCAGCTATGTCTGTCTACATTCATGAATTTATCCCAATCAGACTTCTGCACACCCAACTCATAGGAAGGCCTATTTTGTTTTTGTTATTCAACGCCATTATACCAGCTCCATTCTGGATCCTAGCTGCTCCTCTTTATGTATTTATCTTGTGCAGCAGGGCCTTGGAACTGGTAGCTGCTTCTAGGCTTTGCTTCTCCACTGTTCACTGAGCTCACACGGACAGCCTGACTCCAGGCCTCTTGTGGGTCTTTACACCATTGTCATTTGCGAATGCTTTAAATCAAGATTTTTATCGACTGCTTCTCCCCAAGGCCTGGTTTAGCAGAATACCACCACTTATAAGTATTCTCGATACAAACGGAATTAAAAACTCCCATGAAATACTTTCATCCAACCTCCTTCCCACTCCAGTTCTACAGCTTTTCCCCTTTCCTGTTCTGTTTATCAGGGTCATTTGGACTCAATTCAGCCATTTTCCCCCTCACCAATCTAATTTTGCCTTCAGTGCCTGTCACGTCCTGCCAGCAGCTGCTATTTCCAAGGCAACTTGCTGGCCAATGGCTTTATGACTACAGTTGTGCAGTCTACTGTCTCCACCAGTAGGGTTCAACACTGACGACTGCTCCCTCTTCATAATTGTCTCATCTCATTGTAACATTTACTGAACTTCTCCTAACGGTCCTGGCCATGTCCTCTCTGGTTTCTTTTTAAGGTCTTTTTGTTTTCTACCATTTCCCCTAGATCTAGCCTAGTGCTCATTCCCTGCCTCCCCCTTTCCATTTTCATTCTGACTTCATTAGTTAATTCTTACTGTAATGGGCTTGAAACGTTAGCAAGGTGTCCGCTACTCACAAAGCCTCCTGCCTCCCAAGCAGTCCCTTGCATTTCAGGTGCCATGGTGACAGTTTAAGAGGGTTCAGATACAAGGCACGTCAGGCCCCAGTGTCACTCAACTTAACCACCCTTTCTTTATTCTGCTGTTTTTTTCCCCTTGTCCCTTTTACTCTTTTCTTCATGACTTAGTTGATATTTATGAGTGTACTTTTCAGTCTGGGACCCCCTGGCCTAAAACACTGAAATTTCCCTTTTTGTTTTGAACTACCTCTGCAGCCTCATTTCTTCATCTGCTGTGCTACACACTTTTGTCCTTTCTGTATCCCTCCGAGTCCTGAGCCCTTGCTCCCACCTACCACAGGGCCTTTGCACACACTGTCTTCTGCCTCAATTTCCCTCTTTCGGAGGTAACGCTGATGTGTCTTTCTGATCTTGGCTAAACTGGGGATTATAAAAAGAAATAGTCCCTGAGTACTCCTTATCTGCTTGATTCTCATTAGAAAAATATTCTGAATTGCTGATTAGGTGGGGAGAGATCAATTATCCTCACACTATTGCTAGTTTAATGAGTGTAAAATCTTTCAGAGTAATCTATGATCACATGGTTTTTATAAAGCATGCAATAGAATGTGGATATTCTTGCTTAAATATCACATCCACACAATCTGCCATCCTAAATGAGACACATTTCTTCACGAAAGGGGATGATATAATGATACCAGGAATCATAGAAAAACTACTAACTGCAGAAGTCTCTGGCAAACTGGGATATGCCACCCCAGCTTTGGCTGACATAACAGGACAATAGGCACACGTAGAATTCTCTGTGTGGAGAGGAATGCTGCTGGGGTCATAGCTGACCCCATGACAGAAGAAGCAGGTGACCCACCGTCCACAGTACGGCATGCATAAGAAGTTTATAATTGCATTCATCATTCTGAATTTTATCAGCCTTAGTTTGCTTATCCTTTTTTTCTCTCCCTATAAGAAACTGATTTTATTATTTCAAGAAGCACCTTTCTGAGCAATAGGCTTGGAAAAGCTAGAAGGCATTATGGTTTGACTGTGATGGGGCCCTGGAAAATCATATGTTTGAACACTAGTGCTGGTGCTGGTTTGGAAGTTATAGAACCTTTAGGCCATTGAGTCTTCGGGGGAAGATGTGGATCACTGAAGTGAGCTTTGAGGTTTTGTAGCCTGGCAGGGCTTCCTGTTCACTGTCTGTTTCCTGCCAGTATGGCAAGATGCGTCAAGCTCCTGTCATGACGCCCCTGCCATGATGTGTCTCCCCTAAAACCGTGAGCCCAAATAAACCCTTTTTTAAGTTCCTTCTTGTCAGGTATTGCATCCTAGAAACAAGAAAGGTAACTGACTCATGAGGGAAAGAAAGGACAGGAAATCAACTTTTAGAGAAGCTGCAGTTGATTACAGGATACATATGGTCTTCCCTCCTGAGACCCTCAAGAAATGGCTACAGGCTCTGCTTGTGTAGACAAAAACTGCCTGGCGGAGGCTAAGGTCTCCCACTTCCAGTTTAGAACTGAGTCCAGTTTGCTAAGCCCCCTAGAGGGAGACAGCACACCAGCAATACAGCAGCTTGCTTTACATTTGCTCTCCTCTGCTACCACACTGAAATGCCCCATGGAACACATTTACGCAATTGCTGCAGAGGGCAATTGCTGCAGAAGGAAAGAGTGTTTGTTCTGCCTATGTACACTTCCTTTGTAGGCACTGGTTTCTGGCTCTGGGACAAAGGCTTGAATGGATTTTAGAAGGCAAACTACATCTCTGATTTTGGCAGGTAATTATATCACACCCATGTTTAAATCCTGAGTAAACTGAAAGGTCCCAAATATATTCTTTTACTATGTGGTCAGATTCTACATTAGAAGTGTGATGAGGAGCCAGGATGTGGCCTAGCTACCTTGAGGAGAGCCAAACATTTCCTTCACACACAATGCATATGTGGCACTGTGAACTCTCCAACCTAAACATCAGCGAAGAATTTTTACGCACTAGTGCTTTGGGGCTTAGGAGTTATAGTCTTTACAAAAAATGAAGCCATCAGATTCTTAAGGAAAGTAATTTCTTGGGCTGCAGTTGCTGGAGAGGGAGAGGCTGAGCGTTCATGTCTCCTAAGTGCTGGCAAGAAGCCCATATAAAACTCGGAGTGTTTTACTATTCAGAATCCCCCAAGTTCCAAAGACCTACATGCTTCCTCCTTTTTCAACTGTATTGTGCTATCAGCACAATGTCCTAATAAAACCCAAATGTAAACTCTGCTATTTTCAGATTAAAGTATGATACTTTACCTATTTCACAAGAACTATCTCTTAAGACAGACATGACTTTCACACAATCTCTTTGTTCCTTTTTCCTTTGACCTAAAGAGAGTTCTGTAAAGGACACAGAGAAAATGAAAACAGCTCACAGATCAATTAAGTCATTCAAATCACAGCCAAGGATAACCACAACAAAAGCCATTTGAAGTTACCTAAAGTTGATGAGGAGCCAAGAAAAACATTCAGTGATAGTCAATAGATACATGTACCTTTTCAAATTCTTGGTTTGATGCTCATGACTAAGATGAATAAAATGTGTAATTGAGATGAAGAGGGCAAGCAAAGAACCTTCTTTATTTAGGAAGCCCAAGAGAAAGAGCAAGGGAGTGGGGAGGATGGGTAGGAGAGAGAGAGAGAGAGAGAGAGAGAGAGAGAGAGAGAGAGAGAGAAGAGGGAGGGAGGGAGAGAGCAAGCATGCATCTATGTAGAAGGTTTGTGTGGCAGTCAGAAGTCAACTTTGGCTATCATAACTCAAGTTCTGTCTAATTTTATTTTATTTTGTGACAGGGTCTCTTCCTGGCTCTTGGCTTGCTGATTTGGTTGGGCTGGCCAGTGAGTGACACCAAGTCTTCCACCTATTTCTCCTTCCTTAGCACCGATTTTACAAGTGTGCACCACCAAGGCACTTTAGAAAAGATTTATTTTTATTTTTTTGTGTATGAGTGTTTTGCCTGCTTATATGTATGTGCACGGCGTACATGCCATGTCTGTGGAGTCCAGACGAGGGCTTTGGATTCCCTGGCATGGGAGTCACAGATGGTTGTGAGCCACCATGTGGGTTCTAGGAACCAAATCTGGTAATTATGCTAGTACAGGAAGTGCTGAGCCACCTGTCCTTTCCCCCTCTGAGGCTTGCTTATCTATCTATCTATCTATCTATCTATCTATCTATCTATCTATCTATCTATCTATCTATCATTAACCAACTAATTTATTTTTTTAAAGTAGGTTCTGCGGCTTGACCACAGGCTCTCATGCTTATACATTAAGTATTTTACCAATTCATCCATCACCCCCATTTAAAGGTGGACATTCTTTGCTGGGAATGTTTCAGAATGAGCTTGCAGGGTGAGCACGTGGTGAGCCTTTGAAAAGCTATCTCCAAGCTGTGGGCAGGAACCTTATCTCAGCTTTGATGATGGGGAGATGGGAGAGGGGGTGGAGTGAAGGGGAGTAATAGTGGACTGAGATTTTGGGCAAGATTGGTTGCATTTTACGATTCTTTCCTCAGGACTCTCGAGTCCTTGATAAATTATTATTTGAGCTCATTAGAAACAGCCAAAGAATTATGTTGAGTTGTGGTTTGGGCACTGACACCCAGTGATAGGAGTGGAGTCCAGGGGTCAGTCTACATATGTGAGTGAGTAGAACGTTGGCATAGCGTAATTCCGTTCACCAAGTCAGAAATGGGATTTTGTGGCTTAGACGTGAAACTTTCTCCGCAGTTGACAGTTGTCAGCTGGTGGCAATGTTGTGGGAGGTTGTGGAACTGTTTGAAGACAGGGGTCTTGTGGGAGGAGATAGATCCTTGGGGATAGGTCTTGATGGTTTGTAGCCCATCTCACCCCTCCACCTGCCCTGTTTCCTGTCTTCGGATACAGTGTGACTGATAACTTCCTATTCTAGCTTCCATGTCTTCCCCCATAATGATGGAATGTCGCAACTCACTTACCAGTCAAGATACACTTCTCATTCCTTAGGTGCCTTTTGCCGGGTTTTTTTTATTTATTTTATCCTGTTTTTTTTTTTTTTTAATCTATGTGTACTCTGTTGGCATGTACTGCCTTATGCCAGTGCTTTTAACTGCTGAGCTATCTCGCCAGCCCCTTGCCAGGTATTTTGACACAGCAATAAGAAAAGTAACCAATAGAGGTTAATTAGGTTAAATAGGATTAATTACTCTGTTTTAGTATTGGTGACTGATACAAAACAAATGGACTCGAAACTTTCATTTCATCCACTAAGTAAGCAACAGAACATACCTGTAATTGTAGATTCTAAATTCTCAGTAAAGGGAGAGGAAACCACACCAAATCAGCTTAGAATAGAATTGTGGGAATGGAAGGTTTGTTATGTGCTGGACATTGTACAGGAAGTGGGCAGGGTCACCAAGCTTTGCAAAGAAAGTCTTTCCTGGAGGGGGTTTATATTTTCATAACACACACACACACATACACACACACACACACACACACGCACGTAAGGTAGTGCAGTAGAGGATGATAAGGGTAGGTGAGGAGCCTGAAGTACCCAGGGTAGGGTAGAGAGGTGGTGTGTTTTGTAAATCAGGAAGCAAACTCTCTCCAGTAAGGAAGTATAGGAAAGCACTTGGGAGTCAACAGGTTCCACCTTGGGACCTACAGACTGAAACAAGATGGGGAGAGTCTCTTGACTGAAGGAAAGGATAATTATAAATATTCAAAAAAAATTGTATTCACAAGTGAGTTTAATGTCTATTGCAGTCTGAGGGCTTGTTTCAAGGCCAAGGATATGGCAGTTCTTTTCTAAAATAAGTCATCTCAAGGTATGTTTATTTTCAATCCATGCTTAAGTTCAGTTACAAAGTCCGGGCTAAAGTAGGATAAGTAAAGGTATTTAATTATTGTTTTCTTTTCCAGATCCTCAACAGAATAATTACTGAGAAACTCTGCTGCCCAGAAAACGTCTATTAGAATTATTGAGTACCAAAGAAACTACAAAGGCAGCGAAGAGGGAGGGTGCTATATTTATATCTTACACCGAAATCAGCGCCTTTGGGTTGTTGGAAAGCGTCTTTGCTGGGGAGGCATCTTGCATCTATATAAGAAGTTTAGGATGGCTGAAGTTCACATCTGTCACACACTGATCTGTTCACTCATTTTAATGTGTGGGTTTTATTCACTTCCGAAAACAATGGTCTTGTTATTCAGAAGCTGTAGGTCTGAAATGCTGAAGGACTGAAGGACACTTCAGTTTGTCAATAGTTATCAGTGTGGCTCAGGGAATTCTCCCAGACCCACAACTATAATGGGCTTTTCCACACAGCGATTCTGATTTATTATCATACAGATGATATAAATAAAACAGCAAGTCTGTCCATGCACAAGCATGTGCTTAAATCCATGAAACACTTGGGATCCTCTTGGCAGTTAAAATTAGAATTCAGAATAATGAAAGAGATATAGTTTTTGTAGTGGGTTCTTCATGTGGCTTATTTGAACTAAGCTTCCAACTTGTTATGGTAAGATCATCCCCACCTTTCATAGCACGTAAACCAAAGTGGGTAAGACGCGTAAATTTGTCTACAGCCACCCAGACAATCCCTCGCTGGAGCTTATTCAAAAGCTGCCAGCTGGACTCCAAACTATGCCCTACCACAAATTTCCCTTGACTTCTCGAGAAAGATGAAACCATCGTTCTACCTTACAAAATTTTCTTGGAGACTGACATGACTGTGTATGCAGTCCTGTGGGAACCTCTGTGTCTTTGTGGGCACACCTACATGAGGTGCATGATAGGCAGACAGGAAACACATTTCCCCCCTAGATATCAAGTTTCTAGAAGTACTGGGAGTTCTTGCAAGTTCTGATCTATGGCTAGCCAACTTTTGACATTCTACCCCAGCAGGCAGGCTGTGATAACAAAATCATTTTTTTGCTTGCCTGATACAGAGCCACGGCTGGCGTGGTACTGAGCCTTTTCTTTTCTGTCTTTGAATGTGAAGGAAAGTGCTCTTTTCCTCAGTCAAACTCACCTTCTTTTTTAAGATGATACTTTTATTTTTAATTAGCAAGTTTTTTTTTTAAAAGAATTTTTATATTTTTTCAGTTTTCATTGCCCAAAACAAAGTAGGAGTCCCACTTCTTTCAAAGAGGTCTATTTGCCTCCGGCTACCATGTCTCATTCCTTTCTGTTTTCCTGATTTATCTTAGAGTACCTGTTCTTCCCAGGGACACCTACAGAATTTCTGATTATCGTTTACGATTAGCCCAGAAATGACTTCCCCACATAAATTCCTGTGCCGTATCCCTTGCTGGGACACATTTATTTCCTCCGAGCTCCCTCAAAGCACTTTGTTTGTATTATTGTTATAAATATTAATGTTTCCCTTTGCATTGTTGTGCCTTGTATATGCATCTTATCTTTCTCCCATAAACAAGGCGACTCCCTAGGGGAAGAGCTAGCATCTCCTCTCTCTGGCATCACCAAGGTTGCACATCACAGGGCACTTCACAGAGAAAGCAGATGCAGTATTTATTTTGTGACTCAAATTGTACTAGAGTAGCCTAGCTCCTTGGGAAAACGTTGATGTGAAACTGTTCTTGCGTCTGTGATAAGGAGGGAGAATGTACTTTTGTTTACTGATTGACTCCCTGCTCAAGGTTCATTCAGGTTTTATTGTCTTTCTGGATCTGACTTGACAGAATTTTACTCTTTGGTCATCAGTAAAAGATGAGGGAGAGAGGGAGAAAAAAGAGGAGAGAGAGAAACTCTAATAGCAGTCAACACAGAATAGGACATAGCCTTCTTGGCCAGTTCTGGCATTTCCTGGTATGACAACTATAATTAAGAAGAACACACACATTTCTAACAAGCTACCGAGGTTTGAACCTTCTTATTTACATAGATGTTTTAAGTACTTATAATGGTATACTAAATAGACAAAATGGATCATTGCACTGAAGACATATTTATATCCAAATACAGTGCACAGTAGTATGCAATGTTATGGTCAGTTTTCTATCTATCTATCTATCTATCTATCTATCTATCTATCTATCTATCTATCTATCTATCTATCTATCTAT
>NW_026587556.1:1070157-1077115 GCF_907164565.1 Psammomys obesus
TATCTATCTATCTATCTATCTATCTATCTATCTATCTATCTATCTATTTATTGTTGTTAATTGAAGTCGAAACTGCAAAGCCCAATTCTTCCCCAAACTGTTCTTGGATGGAGGAAAGCTTTTCTCACCTAGTCACTATTTCCTGAGAAAGCTTCTCATTGTGTTTGCCTGTGTATCTGCTATGGCAGGATGCAGTGTAGACATTTGTCCTTTTCAAAAGCAGCATCTTTAAAGGCATTCATGTAGAAATTACAGCCACATTACAATTTTTTTCAAAGCTATGAAGGGGAATTTCAAACACTTCTCCCAAACAGAGATTTCTTAAAATGAACAAAGCCAGAAGTATCTTTGTGACTGTCATAAAAAAAAAAAAAAACCCTAAAAGACAAATGTCCCTACATTCTGGAAATGCTACTTCTACAAAGTCACTCTGTAGCTGTCCAGTGGAAATGTGAAATCTGATGCTAATATGAAACATTTTCCCATTAACTAATAGGTTTATGTGCCCATCACTCCCTTTTATTTTCTTTTGTTTATTTGTGGGAAAGGATTTCACGTAGCCCACTTTGGCTTCTACTTAGCCATTTAGACAAGGATGGCCTTAAACTCCTGACCCTTTTGCCTCTATTCCCAAGTGATTACAGATACTCATCACTAAGCTTGGTTTCCATGGCTCTTTGGCTGAAAGTACTGATGGTATGTCTGTTCTCACTACTAGATTCAATTCCTCAGTAGGATTTGCTTCCAATTTGTCTTCATTTTTTTCCAAATCCGAAAGAGTGGCCTTCAACAAGGTGATGGTGACATTATTCTCTCTAGTAGTCTGTACTCTAAGAATTTGTTGGAATGGGTAAATTTGATAATGGAAGTTTGCAGGTAGAAACAATTCTTGATAGAAGTGAATGAAACAAACTTAAAATGGATATAGTAACTAATTCTTTGAGATGGGGCCTTTCTTTATAGATCAGGACAGCCTAGAACTAATATAGGCCAGGATGGCCTCAGATTCCAGGTGATCATCCTGCACCACTGGGTATGTGAGGAAGGTGGGACATGAGGGATTCCACATAATCTGTGTAGAGGAATTTGAATTTCAGATTTGAGTCTTTTAAGTTTGGGGGCAGAATAAGCACAATAAATATGACAGTTTAGGAAAACTATGAGGTGATGTCATATAGGGTATAAGAAATTAGAGATCGGAGCTACCTGGCCAAGATGAGTGATATACAGCAAAGATCTAAAAGTCATTTGATTTCTAGCATACCTGTCATTTTAAAGGCAGAACTTGGTCATGATGATGCCATGTCTTGATGAAGGAAGAAAGATCAAAGGAAGAGAAAGGAACGTGCGGAATCTGGGAAAGGAGGAAGGTCTTCTATGAATCTGGATGCTTCCTGACCTAGTGTTGCTTACCATGATACAATTTAAAAACAAAACAGGAATTCAGTTAAGTGTTTTACCTTACTGTTAGGCACCAGGTCTATTCTGCAGATCACATGATCCTTTGAAGGCTTGGAAAGAATGAGGACGTAAAAAAGTGTTCCACATTCTTAGCAACTTTAGGCATTATCAAATAAAAAGAGAGCCAGGGAATTTTCCAAGGGCAAGCACACAGAAATCTGATAAAATAGAAGTCTGGGGAGATTGTTAAGTGTGTAGTATGCCTGCCACGGAACCACAGGGACCTGAGTTCAATCCACAGAACTCATGTAAAAATACCAGATGTGGTGGTGCATGCTTAGAATCTTAGTTCTGAGGAGGCAGAAATAGGCAGACTCCTTGGGCTTGTAAGCCTAGCTGAATCAGCAAGCTCAAGGCCATTCAGAGACCTCAAGAGACAAGGTGAACAGCCCCTGAGCAATGACACATTAGGCTCTTTTCTGACCTTCATACACATGTGAACAGCACGGATATGTCAAATTGGTTTTAATCCATGAGGAAAAGTACTCATAATGAGTGACATGGCAGCTCTTCTCCTTTAGACTGTTCAGGTTGGTTGTACTGCGTTCAGCTAAGGTAGCTGCCTGTTTGGACAATGGCCAACAGGTCCAAATGTTCTTCAAAGTAGGCAGGCAATTTGGATGAGTAATGACTTAGTGGCATATGAAAAATATAGTAGACTTTGACAAACTAATGGAATAAAGCACCCTAGAACATCCTTGATTTCCTTCCCAGATATCCAAGGATTTAAAACTGGAATGCAGCCATAGCTACCTGACTCTTGCTTCGGGAGGAATATGCACACAGTGATCTGCGTCTTGAGTGTGACAGGACGTTAATGGAATTCAGAGCTACATCTCATATGAACAGGAGCAAACTGATAACACTGAGCTGGAGGAAGACTTGAGAGATCTTATCGAGTTCCTGAAGGGTTATCGGGTATAAGCAGAATCTGGCTTGTTCTCTTCATGATCCCTCTAGAGAGCAGACCTAATATTGACGAGGAGGAGAGACAGACTGGCTCTTTTGGTTATGTAATTTTTCAGCAGTCAGAGATGGGTATCAGTAAATTAGACTTGTGAGGTGGTGAGCTTCCTACAAAGAATGTGCTCCTGTCAAGATTAAATGGACACTTGCTGAGAATGATGGACATTAGAAAGGATATTTGAATGATAGTCTTGAGGTTCTTTCCAAATCTGAGATGGTAACATTATGTAATGTCATGATCTCAAGAAGAGGAAAATGGAAGAGAACATTAGAACCTTCTAGAAGATTATACACAGCAATGAGGAAAGAACCTAGAAGCTGTTATCCAGCAATTCTTTTATAAGGTTGTTTGTCAGATATCATTTTTTTTTTTGCATGTGTGTGCTTTCACCTGTGTGCACACTTGTGTGCTGGGGCATATGCATTAGTGTGCATGACCATGTGGAAGCCAGAAGCTGATGCGTGTCTTTTTCAGTTGTTTTCTTCTTCCTTTTTCCTTCTCTCCTTTCTTCCTCTCCTTCCTCTTTCATTCTCTCAGGACAGGCTCTCTGCTTGAATGTGATACTCATAAATTTGGCTAGGCTGCCAGCAAACCCTGGAGCTCCTCTGAACTCCTTTCCAGCATTGGGACCACAGGTATAGGCCATTGTACTTGGCTTTTACATGGATACTTGGAATTTGAGCTCAGGTCCTTCATCTTGAGCAGCAAGTACTTTACCAACTAAGCCATCTCCCCAGGTCCCAGATATCAACTTTTTTTCATGGAAGCATTAATAAAAAATCTGAAGGTACAAGAACCCAGGATTCATTTTTCTTCTAGAGTGAAAAAAACTCAGTTCTTAATAAACAGTAGTTAGGACTAAGATAAAGGAAAACAACAAAAGTGAAACGTGTTTCTCCTGCAATTTCCTCAGGCTCTTCTCGAATGTTCTTGTCTTCTAATGCTTAGGAAAGCTCTAGCCATGTTTTAATGCTCAGTATAGAAGATGGGTATCTTCCAAATTCTCTTTAGGAACACAATTGGATACCACCAACTTATGCACATTTAGCAAACATTCTTATGCTTAATCAAAGAATTCTGATTCTAGATATATGCATAGACAAAGGTTTAGCAAAGCATTTGCAATTTTAAAGTGCGTTGTTTTCAGTTTGTGGAAACACAGCAACTTACTAGGAAGAACTGATTGAGTCTTTTCTGCTTTTTAATACAAGTGGTTCTGGGAAGAAAGGCCTGGTCACCTCGAACATCAGGGATTATGCAGTAGAGGTCAGAGGAAACACCTCTGCCAGAAACTCCTTTCTGACCTCTATTTCTCAGCATTATGTTTAATGCTTCCCCACTTGTGAATATTTTTCCAGTTCTGTATACAAGAAGACAGGGAGGGGTATCACATTTAGTCACTTTCTTCTCCTACTTTCTGCGGTGCTGGTTTTCACTCATAACCCACAACGGCCATGGATTATTGTGTATGCATAAAGGGAATGATTCAGGCTTAAATATTCTTCATTATTTTACTCTATTTTTGTTTTAAAGTTTAGAAAATTAATTTTTTTTTGTGTGTGTGCATGTGTATTTCTTTGTAATATAAACACTAGGGTGTACTGGTGGAGGTCAGAAGACAATTATTTCTATGTCCTAGCAATCAAAGTCAGGCCATCAGGCTTGGCAGTAAGCACCTCCGCCCACTGGACCATCTCATATACCTTATTTATGTATTCAGGTATGTATGTATGTATGTATGTATGTATGTATGTATGTATGTATGTATGCATTTATTTATTTATTTATCTATTTATTTATTTATTTATTTATTTATTTACTATTTTGAGGATAAGGCTGGAAGGTGCCTTCTGTGAGCACTGCCCATGGCCTAGCTCTTATAGAGTATCTCTAAGAATATTTTCATCAGAGGGTGGCCAAATCCTAGGAAGGCCATAGGGAAGTTACTGTGGCTTTGCCCTTGGGGCACAGAGTAGTACAAGCTCACCCCAGTCTTGTGCAAACTCTCATGGTCTTTGAACTCCACTGCGTCTTTCTCTCTTCCACTTCACTGGACTCTGTTCTTAGGTATATTTCTCTACAATGCAAACCAATCTCTCTTTTGTCCTTGCTGTCTGTTTCGGTCCAGGTTCTCTGCCATCACCGTCTGTCACATTTGAATAGCTGAACATCGGCTGCTTTCTTTTCCTTCTACTTCTTTTGGCTTGTGCAGCAAATATGTATTATTCAATGATGAACAGAAGAACCAAATCTCATAAAAACGAGAGCTAGAACAAAAGCTCTATCTTCATTTTCTTCTTCACATATTTATTACCATGTTGGTAAAGTATATAACAAGCAGTGAAGTGTTGTTGCTCTTCTATATGCTCTTTGCACATTTTTCTTTTGTCAATTGCACTTTTCCTTTGGAAAGTAGGGTGCTGTCATAATTTTCATTTTCCCCCAACCATCTCCCCTTCCTTTCTTCCCTCCCTTCTTTTCTTCTTTCTTTACTTCCTGTTTTTTTTTTTTTTTAATTTGAGATATGGACTTACCCATAGTCCATCCTGGCATTGAACTCAAAATCATCCTCTTTCAGATTCCCGAGAGCTGGGATCATAAGTGTGTGTCACCCCAATATGTTCTATAGCTCTTGTTTTACATATAAGGAAACTGACACACACAGGAACTATCTTACCCTTCTGTCAGCTGGGAGGTGAAAATGACAGGTGGGAGATGCATCTTAGGGAGAGACATCAGTGTCTATTCTTCAACCAAGACACTAAACTGTCAGTCGAATGACAGCTTACATTTTAGAGCAGTTGATAGTTTACAAAAGTCAGTGCACTTGTGTTTTTGATGTGGGGTTTCCTTGCATGCCAAAGAACAGGTGTCACCTCTATTTTAATGATACAGAAGATAGAATTTAAGGAGGGTAAATTCCTGCCCAAGGCCAGCCATGGCAAGCAGCCAACGTGTCTGGCTTCAAGTCTAAACTTGTACTTTCTAGTACATTTCTTGACAAAGGCTTGAACGTTCTCCACATTGTGAATGATGATGTGGAGGGAGAATGTGGTCTAGCATATATGGAAAGGGAGACAAGATGCTTACTTAGGAGGCAATGCTTACAAAGCATGAGGATGCTGACAGAAATAACCCTTTCATTAAGAGACACAAGAAACTCTCTTCAGGGCACAGCACAGCCATTCAAAACACAATCTCATAGCATTTGCAGCTGCCTGCCGTGGGCCTGCACAAGACTGCGCCGATCAAAAGCCAATCATGGGGCAACTGATGGATTCTGGGAAGAGAGACAACCATGGCCTTTGTTGTGTACTAAATGGTGAGTTCACAAGGATCCAATGGCTATGCCCAAACCTGTGGCCACACCAACAGTTGGCTTAAAATCAGAGGGCCACAAAACCAAACAAAAAGCTATGGGAAAGGGACAGGTAGGGAGGAGGAGGAGGTGACAGATATAGCAGAGATTAGAGAGAACATTGGGAGAGAGAAACAGGTCACTGCATACATGCCTGAGCTTGTCAAAGAATAAGTTTAATCAACCTAAAGGTGGAAAATGATGAAAGGAATCAAGATAAATGACTTTGAAGTGATTAGAATAAATAAGTTTCAAACATTCTCTAGCATATTCCTCATGTTGGTGAAGTTAAATAACTGACTGAAAATCAAAGTCAAAATCTAATTACAGAAGAGCAAAAATAAAATATTTGGAAGATGACAAAAAGTTTATCTTTTAAAAATACTTATATTTTAAGTTATGTGTATGCATGTGTATCTATGTGAGTGCCTTTCATTTGTTCGTGTGTGTGTGTGTGTGTGTGTGTGTGTGTGTGTGTGTGTGTGTTCCTGCAGAGGCCAGAAAAGGGTGTTGGAGCTGAAGTTACAGGTGGTGGTGAGCAGGTGGGAAGTAAACTTTGTTCCGCTGGAAGAGCAGCAATGGTTCATAACTGTGGAGCCAATTCCCCAGTCCCATTTTGTTTCTTAAAAGGATAATTTAAAGTGAGTTTTCTCTCCTTCCCTTCCTCATAACTTTACTCCGGGAAAAAGAGCAACGGACTGTAAGTGCAGTGAAGATTCTTACAGCATAAAATTGCACTCTCACTTCCAGAGCCTGAAACATCAGCTCCAGCTTCCGCTGTCACTCAAGAATGCTGGAGTGAGTCTCAAACACAGTGACGGGGGTCACTGGCCCCTCAAGAGCCACCAAATTGCTCATGAAAGTGAAGCAAAATAAATACCCAGGTAACCTCAGGGTAGCAGCATAGGAAAACTACTCCTCAGTCTTAACATCTTACAAGTTGCTGCACTGTCAAGGTTTTGTTTTGTAAGACACTGCAGGCAAGAGCAAAGGCTGGGGCAGTGAGATATGAAAACTGTTATGCAAAGAACATTTCTAAAAATTAAAATAATAACCTGCGAGGAGAAGATACCAGGATTCCTCTGAGTCCCAGAACATAGTGGGCTATGCAACTAAACAAAATCCCCAACCAACCAACCAACCAACCAACCAACCAACCAACCAACCAACCA
>NW_026587556.1:1077125-1150442 GCF_907164565.1 Psammomys obesus
CAACCAACCAACCAACCAACCAACCAACCAACCAACCAACCAACCATCCATCCAACCAACCAACCAACCAACCAAACAAACAAACAAACAAACAAACAAACAAACAAAAAATAACTTTTTTTTCACATGTTAAAAATGTATTTGTTTTCAGTGAAGAAATAATAGGTTTTGGTATGGCATTTTCATGCTTGTACCCTACCAAACCTGGCTCATATGTTCCCCACTCACTGCCTTCCTTGTCCCACCTCATCCTTGTCCTGTTCTGTCTTCCAAATAGTCTTTCTTCTGCTTTTGTCACACACAAACACACCACATGAGAGAAAACATAACACTTTGTCTCTTCTATGCCTCCATACTCTCTTGATTTGTGTCTCTCTTTCCTTCAGATTCCTTCCTCTCCTCTCCACTACTGGCTCCCTTTCTCCGAATCTACAAACTTTTAAAATCAGTTTAAAGCTGTGTTTATTTTTCTATTCTTCTGTGGCATTGACGATAGTAGAAAAACATATACTTCTACAAAGTTAAAGACAAAAATTATATATAATATTAAGTGTAATATAAGAGAGGTTATTTTGCATTGAAGAAAATAGATCAAGGTTAGTGTGGTAATTTTAGGATTTAACATTTAAGTTAAAATACAAAAGGTGACTCAGAATTCTTAGTTCATTTCCATTTCTTATGCTCATTAATGCACAAGAGACTGGAATATTTTAATCTCTTTGATTTTTAAAGCCCAGCTCCTTAGGGTAGAAAAGAAATAAATGTATTTTTAAATAAGATGTAGGAAAAAGCTAGGTATGTGAGCCTATTGGAGGCTGAGGCAGGAGAATTATCAATTTGAGGTCATCCCAGCCTACACAAAGAGATATTGGAGAGAGACAGAAAAGGAGACAGCAATATGGAGGGAGAGAGAGGAGAGGGGTAGAGAGGAAAAGAGAGAGGGGGAGGGAGAGAGGAAAAGGGGGAAAGAGAGAAAAAAGAAAAAAGAAAGGGGGAGAGGGAGACAGAGATTGTTCTAACACCAACCAGCAAGCAACTCAGCACTCTGTGACTAAATTTACATTCCGTAAGTACTTTATACCCAGTAACGACATGGACCTTTTCCTACTTTGGGTCTCATGTTAAAGATGAAGCACTGGTCTAGAGCGAGGCTTCAGGGGATAAAGTGTTTGGTGTGCAAACATGAGAACCTGAGTTCAGACCCTCAGAGCCCATAAACGCAAAACCTGCGATGCATGGATTTGTGGTCCTAATAGTTCAGAGAGATTGGAAACAGAGACAGGAGAATCCTGAGAGGCTCAAGGCTCTGCTAGCCCAAGAGGCACAGCAGGGAGCAACAGGAGACCCTGCCTCAAACAAGACGAAGGTGAGGATCTACTTCCCATAGCTGAGGCTGTTATCTGAACTCCACATATATTACACACAGAGAAACTCAGACACACAGAAACATGAGAGAGAGATATTTTTAAAAAATGTGCTAACTGTGCCTACTTAAAAGAAGGCTTGTTATGAAGCAAAGACACATTGAAAATCATATTGGGGTGGGGAGAGGCTCTAGAGGAAGGATGGCTCAGCAGTTTAAGACACCTGCTGCTCTTGCTGAGGACCTGGACTTGGTTCCCAGCACCCATGTCTGGCGGCTCACAACCATCTGTAACTCCAGCTCTAGGAGATCCAATGTCCTCTTGTAGCCTCCTTGGGCACCTGTGTGCTAGAGGCATTTACTCACACAGACACATACCCACCACATGCACATAAATCAAAATGAAAATAAATCCTTAAGCAACAACAAAGCATGTAACCCTTAGCAATTTCCAGGGTTTGTAAATCCTGGCAGTCCTCCCAGTTTTCCAGATTAGAGGCAGACGATGTCATTAGAAGCTTTCTCCATTCAGTCACCACCTCTCCGTAGAAATCTTTGATTCAGTCCCTAGATTGGTGTCTATTACTCATTTCAGTCTTTCATTTGGGGCATTCATTGGTTCAAGAACGACGTTGATTGAGCAGCTGTTAGGCTCTGTGTGTGTGTACAGATGAACAAAGCATTTTAAACAGTGGTGAGACTCGGAAAGCATGCCTAGGGTGAAGCCTGTGTCCTCGAGTGATCTTCCAGAAAGCTGTATCCCTACAGTGCCTTCTTCAGCTGGCCTTGTACGGCACTGAAGGCAGGCCTGAGATCGCTAAATCTTCAGTTGTCAAGCATCCTTCATTTTTTTTTCTTTCTGTTGATAAGCTTTATACAGTGTTCCAGCCTTTCTCCTTTCATGGCACTGGTAGAGAACCCAATACCTGACACGGAGCCATGTCCCTAATCCCACCCTTTAAAATATTTGTTTTATTTTTACTGTGTGTGCGTGGGCATATGTATCAGGTTTTGTGATTGTGAGTGCAGGTGTCTGTGATGGCCTGAGGTGTCAAAACTCTTGGCGTTGAAGTCACAGTTGGTTGTGAGCTCTCTAATGTGGTGCTAGGAACTGAACTTAGGTGCTCTGCAAGAGCTGTAGATGCTCTTGGCTGCTGAGGCATCTCTTCAGCACTGCTCAGACCCTTATATTTTTATATTTACTGCTTTGTATTATTCACTTTGTATCCCAGCTGTGGCCTCCTTCCTCGTCTCCTCCTGATCCCACCCTCCAATTCTACCCTCCCTTCCTCTTCTCCTCTCATGCCCCTGCCCCAGGCCACTGATTGGGGGAGTCCTCCTCCTTATTTTAATGTGTTATCTTGAGAAGATCTCAGCAAATTACCCAGACTGGCCTTGAACTTCATGTCTAGTTTGAGCAGATCTTGAATTCATAATCCTCCTCCGACTTCCAAGCAAATGGGATTACAGGCTTGGGTCGCCAGCTCTGGCAAGATTTCATATTTCTGACTGTTGATTTCATTGTTGTTGAACTTTTTAAAACTCCACAGATACAACCTAATCTGAACACTGCATAGTATATACAGAATGCCAGGCTCACTGCATAATAATGCACTGTAGACCACATATATATTTATTGCTGTGTGTGTGAAGGGGCTGGAAATCATATTCCGGAAACACAGTTCTCAGTCATTAGCATCCCGTGAGAGGCTAACCTCTCCTTTATTTACATTAGTAAAGTACATCCTATCAGGCTTGGAGAGGAAGGGAAATTGCAAGGTTATCACCTAACCCATGAGGATATACAGATATTTATTTCATATGGATTATAAGACCCAAACCTTCCATTTGCATGAAAAGAGAAATGGAGTGGGTATGGGCTAACCTCACATCTTTCTCACCATCAGTCCTTCTGCCCCTGATCTCTTCAGAGACAATTATAGGAAAAGTCTCTTTTAATTTCTAAGGTCATTTCTAGTTAGCCCACTTTAAGATGATGTGACACCCTACGGCTCTCCTTTAGCTCCCCAAGGGCTCCCATAACAAAACATCACTGGGTAGGTGAGATGTTTCCCCACAGGCTCATGCGTTTAGACACTTCATTCCCAGCTTGGTTGTGCTATTTTGGAAGGTTATAGAACCTTTAAATGTGTGTGTGTCTCACTGGAGGGTTACTGGGGGTGGACATCAGAACTTTACATCCAGCTCATCTTCTGGTCCAGTCTCTTCCTCATGGTCCATCATGAAGATTAACTGCAGAGTCCTGCTACCTAACGCCACAAACTCTATGCCACCCTGGTGGACTGTAACCTTTCATACTAAGAGCCAAAAAATCCTCTCCTTTAAACTATTTCTTGTCAAGTATTTTCCACAGGGGTGGAAAAATAATAGCTCAAGGAAGATATGTTTATTCTACAAAGTTCTAGAGTCTAGGATGCCACAAATTAAAGCTCTGGCTAATCTAGTTCCTGGGAAAACTTTTATCACAGATTATGGAAAAATCTACTTTCTCATATCGTCATCACATGTGGAGAGAAAACAAGGTCCCTTCCTTTTTATAAATTCTATGGTCTTATCAGTCAGGGAAGTGCACTAACCCAAAGCACATCTTTAACAGTTGTTAACTCCTGAGAGCTACACTGGGTGACAGAGCTTCAACACAGAGATGTCGGAATTTCTCCAATTTAATCCACAACATTGACAAGACAAAGAGCTCTTATAACCATACAAGAAAAAGGGGATCAGAGAGTCTGCTTTTGAGCTGTGTAGACAGTTTTTCAGAGCAAAGAGAGTACTTTTCTACCAAGCTGTATGAGAGATGCAAGAGCACAGGTGTGCATGGAGACAGGGAGAAAAGAGATACAAGAGCACCATCCCATGTCTTACTCAACGGACTTCAAATGTGTGTTTCTGGGTTACATCGCTAAAGTCCATAGAAATGGTTGAGAATATGAAGGAGCCAATCGTAGGTCAGAAGGCAAATCAAACATGAGAAGACCTTTTCCTCAGCTGTGTAACAACGAAATGCCACAGCCACTTTAGTTTTCATTCCCATAACTGCCAAAGCCTCACCTTTGAGAAACTCCTTCCTTGGTATGAAACCCTCAAGCTTTGAGTTGCATTTTGCCTTGTCCTGGGCACAAAACTTCTCTCACATAGCCATTTGTGAGTTTAAGGACTGGTGTATCTTCATCTTCGGAAACACCTCTGCTTTTAAGGAGTTTTCCTGCGTATTGCCCTGACCTGTCGGTTTGGGAGACTCATGAGGGTGTCATCAGCATGGAGCATTGCTATAGGGACTCTCGATGCTCCTACTCAAAACAGATGACACAGTTTCAGAACAGTGGGAGGGAGCAGCCCCTCCCTTCATCCCAGCTGCTTCTTCATGAAGAACTCATTTGTTTGTATTGTAACGAGCCACAGATCTTCAATTATTTTTTATATGTCACTCTCCTCTAACTGGATTTAAGTTACCTGATGTTGATCTTCGGATCTTAGTTCACTTCAGTTCCATATATACCTTGTTTCACAGGGAAGTTGGGTCCACACATGCAAAATTTAGGGGGAGAAACAGTAGGAGTCTTTATCTCCCAAACTTATCTCCCTGCTGGGCTGATTTCAGCCCTCAGATACTTATTTAGGAGACATTGTTTTGCTCAAGGTATCTGAAACTGAGACTAGCTTTTAATCTTTTTTATTACCCTTTAAAATTTACTCGTTTGTATACGTGTACATGTCTTTGTGTGTGTGTGCACATACATGTTTGTACACATGTTCTACAGAACAACCGGAGGGATTAGGTACTCAGCTTTCCACATGTGGATTCTAGTTGTCTATGTCAGGTCGTCAGGCTTGGTGACAAACGCTTTTGTTGGCTGAGCCATTTTGCTGGCCAGAGACTAACTTTCAAATTCAAGACAGGATCTGGAGGAGATGTTAAGAAAAGCATATAGAGGAAACTGATGCAGACACTGGTGACATTTGAAGTCTCTAATTTATTAAGAGCCATGGGTTCCCTGGAGTCTCTTGCCTTGGGGTCCCTGTCAAAACACTGAGAGAAGAATTCTTTGAATTCTCCACTTCATAGTTGATTTTTCTAGACACTTGGTCATTAAGAGAATCCTTAGATAGTGTGTCCTAGGGGGCTGTAAATCCCGAGGCGAGAGTGGACATCCCATTTCACATCTGATATGGACTTGGCATCTCGTCCAGCAGGACTGAACAGAAAAGGTTAGCACCACATAAAACATTTAGAGATGATTTAAAATTGTGATTGGCTATCTCCTCCTGAGGAAGAGTATTTAAAGCATAAAAATGGATGAATTATTATGTGATGAGATCCCCAGGTAGACATAAGGGACACAGCTTAATGTCACTCTAATCTATCTTCAGATAATTGCTTAGCAGTTGCTCTCGGGATGACATTTTGTTTAAATCAAACTGAATGCATGGACTTTATTATCTATGCCTCTTGGTTAAATGGGAAAGAGCTGGCAGCCTTTGACCTTTAAAATACAATCTTTTCCTTCTGTAAGAATTAGGAGGATATTTTAGCAACATATGTGAGGGAAAATTCTTAGAACAAACACAACCCATCGTATTTTTACAGACAAAATCTTGGAACTGAAACTTTGGAAGGTCTTCATGGGACTTAGCAGTGACCCATTATACAAGTGTGATGGACTTTGACATATTTAAAAAGAAACCTGTTTCCAGTCCTTCAAGCTAGGCCTTTTTTAGCTGATAGACAATGCACCTCAAAGGGGTTGTCTTGGAGCTATTCCATCTTGGAAATAAATCCCTTCTGCTATTTCATGCCTAGCCCTGCTCTCTGGTAGTTCTTAGGAAGCCTGTATGACTTTTTTTTCTCAGTTTCCCTCAGTATGCTGGTTCTGCATGTAGTAGCTCTTCTGAAGGACACTGCCTAGCCACTGTTCTTCCTCCTGGCTGGGGCTGGAGTCCACACGCCACTTCTTCACTCTCAGAATCTCCACAGCTCTGCACTGTGCCCCTTACCTTCTAGATTGCTATTTCCTTAGACTACTAGATATAAAACACTTGAACATTTTGTTACAAGCAGACACAAATCAGAAATAAATCCATATTTAATGTCTCTTGCTGCTACCTGGCACATGAATATTTTGAAGTTCCAAAAATAATAGCAGGAAAAAAACCTTCTAAATGACACTGTATCCTCAAAGCTCAGAGAGAATTGTTCTTTATAAATTTCCATGTAAGGGCTCCCATTCCCTCTAGAAATACAATCTTTTTTTTTTTTAAAGTAATTTGTCCCCCGTAAGACGAGAATGTACTTCTGTGTAAAATCTCAATTTATGTTAATGTAACCCCTTTGTGGTGATTATTTTGCTTAGCTACAATCAATTTAAGAATTTCAGATACTACAGTTTCCCTTAAACTTGTGTGGGGGGAAAAAATGGAAAGTGAATCTGTTGGATTTTGGGTGGCAAAGAAAAAGGCAAATGTACTGGTTCTGAAAGAAATTGGAAAGTCCTAAGGACTCCATTTTCTTCTGAGATTTCAGAAGTATAGGTAGTTGAAGGCTTGGGAGTGTTCTCTTATTTCCTTCTGCATACCCTCCTTGGGAAAGTTCACCTTTAACCGGTATCCGACAGCATGGGACATTCTAGAATTTTCCTATAATTAGATATTTCTCTTGGGTGCTGTATTTTTACATGAAAACCCTCTATACTTTTCAAGTCTCCTTATTGGAGTGCAATCTCTATACAGTTCCCAACCTTTCTGCTTCCTTTGATGTTATAACCTCGGTGTCTAAAAGGATGTTTGATGCAAGCTTCATCAAGTGAGTAAGCATCACAAAGTCAGGTCACTCAGGAAGAAGTGCATTCTTGGAAGACATACTGATGAAAAACAGGCAATTCCTGTTGCTAAATAGACTTGCTAAATCTGGGGTACAATCTCATGCTTTTGGATGTGCAACGTTATTGAAGATAAAGTTTAAATTAGGAGATGGTAAAGCCGCTGTTGTACAAGCATGAGAAGCTGAACTGGATGTCCAGTGCCCCTGTAAAAAGCTGGGTGTGGCGGTGTGTGTTTGTTACTCCAGCTCTGGGATGTTGTAACCCAGGGACCCTGGGGCTTGCTGGCCAGCCAGTCCAGCAGAAGCAGCAAGCTGCAGGTTCGGTGAAAGTCCCTGTCTCAGGGACTAGGTGAAGAGAGATTGAGGAGGACACCCAGATAGCAACTTCTGGCCTTTATATTCTTGTACACCCATACCCCACACCCACACATGCACCATACACACAAACAAAAGAAATTAAAAATTGAGTTCACAACTCTTGTTAGTTTACAATTCTGTTCCTACTTCTTAAAAAAACACACCAATTAAATAAATTTACATTTTTATTCATGGCTTCCTATTTTCACCCCATTATGCCAACATTTACATAGCTTGAACTCTAATATAAACCTCTCAGTACACAAAGGGCATTCTCAGAGCTAAAGCAACAAAAGGTTTATTAGTACTACATTGTTTAATATTCCTCTGGCATCTTAAACTGTGACATTCCAATACAGAATCCATCTCAGAAGAAAAACAAAAAAACCCAACGGTCAAGAGAAATCTCCTTCCGTACTGTCATTGTAATTGATATTATTAAAACAACTTTCAGTCAAAGAATTCAACATGCATGGCACTATTCAATTTTAACTATTATCTTCAACTTTTAGTTCTTTAATTTTTGGGTAGGCATCTTTAATTGTGAGCTAATCAATGGTAACTTTGTCATATTATCATATAACCGGAGTAATATGCTCTTTTATTTGAACATCCGAGCTAAGTATTTGTGGCTGATCAATCAGAACCTAGAGGAGAGGAGCCACATTCCTAAACCAGCACAATTCCTAATGTCGTTCTCAACACCTATCCTCACATCCACAGGTGGGAGGACCTTTCACTCCTCATCAGAGGAGCTTCTTTTTGCAATAGGCACAGGTCACCCCAGAAATCTATGGTTGGTCACAGTGTAAAGAACGACCGGCTCCAAGTTCTTCCTGTGGTTGTTGATACATCTATAATGCAAGACCTATACTTAAAGGCTCGGGGAACATGGAAGAACAGGGGGAAAAGTGCTACCTCAAGACCCAGCTATACCACTTCTGGTCATATATCCAAAAGATGTTCCACCATTCAACAAGGACATTTGCTCAACTATGTTCATAGCAGCTTTATTCACAATAGCCGGAATCTGGAAACAACCTAGATGTTCTTCAATGAAAGAATGGATAAAGAAATTATGGTACTTTTACACAATGGAATACTGCTCAGCCATTAAAAACAAAGAAATCATGAAATTTGCAGGCAAATGGATGAAACTGGAAAAGATCATCCTGGGTGAGCTATCCTAGAACCAGAAAGAATAAACTCACTTATAAGCAGGTATTAGCCATATAATACAGGATAACCATACTACAATCCATAGACCTAAAGAAGCTAAATAACAAGGAGGACCCTAGAGCAGATGCTTTATTCTCATTCAGAAGAGCAACTAGAATAAACACTGAAAGGGGTTGAAGAAAGGGAACAGAACGAGATCCTACCATAAATGTCTTCTGAAAGATTCCACTCAGCAGGGGACTGAAGCAGCTCCTAGGACTCACAGCCAAACATTGGGCAGAGCACAGGGAGTCATAGGAAAGAGCAAGGGATATAGAAGGACCCAGACTAAACAGAAGCTCCATAAGAAGACCGACAGAGCCAACAAATCTGGGCCCATGGGGACCTGCAGAGACTGATGCACCAACCAAGGACTGTGCATGAAGAGGACCTAGACCCCTGCTCAGAAGTAGCCGGTAGGCACTTCAGTCTCCTCGTGGGTTCTCTAGTAAGGGGAGCAGGGGCTGTGTCTTACATGGATTCTGTTGCCTTACTTCCCCCTGGTGGGGTCATTGTCAAGCCACAGAGGAAGAGGAAGAGTAAGCAGTCCTAATGAGATTTAATAGGCTGGAGACAGATGGTAGGAGAGGAAGACTCCCCCTTTCTGAGAAATAGGGGATGGGAATGGGGAGCAGAGAAAGGAAGGGTGAGACTGGGAGATGAGGGAGGGGTCTAAAATCATGATGTTAAGTGAATAAATTATTAAAAATACATTTAAATTAAAATAAGAAAAAATAACTGGACTTAAAGGTTGTCTTTACATAAAAATACGTATAAATAGAGGTAATGATGATATTTTAAAAGATATCATGGAGTTGAGAGGGAGAGCAGGCATCACAGGAGGAGTAGAATAAAGAGTGTGGGGTGGAAACAATGTCAAATCCACGCTCATGTATGAAAGTCTCAAAGAAATGGAAATGAGGGAAACAGGAACCTTGTCCTCAAGGAGACACAGCAAGGTGTCTCAGCTAAGGCACTGCCTTCAGCTCTCTACTACCACTCAAAGTCTCTCCACAAATTAATTTCAAGGAGGAACTCCCAAAACCACCAAATTCCCTGCACTGTGTTTTAACTACATTGCCACTCGTGGCTTCTGGAATAGGTATTGCCTCTGAGAATCGAGAGAAGGAAAAAGGCCAGCACACCCAGCACTTTGGCTGACATCAGCAGCGGCCTCTGGGTGTGGGTGTGGGGGAGGGACACCCACTCTGGCAGGTCAGAGCTCTGAGGTCCGGAGTTAGGCGTTCTTCATTCTCTGTGCACACCATTCCCTTTTACCCTTTTCTGACATAAAGTGCATCTGTTAATCATTTACTTAGTTCCACACATGGATGCTTTGATTCTTACCGTGCTGAGGTGTGAACCAAGGGCTCTAAGCATTTGCCTTCCTGTGCTTTTCAGCACTCTGTGTGGTTGGCCCCACCAGCTTCATTAGCAGGTCCTGCTGTCCAAGCCCAAAATGAGTGAAGACCAATAGCTACCCAACAGTATGAATTAGCTTACTCTATTTTACACAGTCTTTATTATGGTTCAGGCTGGCCTGGAATTTATTATGAGACCAAGATGACATGGGGTTTCTGATCCTCTTGCCTTGAGCATTGAGATTATATATAGGTATGTGCCACCTTGCCCTGTTTCTCTGATTCTGGGGATCAAACTCAGGGCCTCCAGCATGCTAGGCAAACACTCCTCCCATTGTGTGGCATCTCCAGCCCTCAACAGTACGTTTCAATCCAACTGCAACCCAGGACTATTGGTTACAAAGCACATGCCATTATAACTCTCTTGAAGTACTTTCAAAACATAAATTCAGGGGTTCACAATATTATTAGTTTTCAATAAAAATTAATGTGAATACAAACCCATTAACTTATGTGTTTTTTGGGCTTGAATAATTTTGGCATCATACGCAGTATGTGAAGTATTAAGCATTTTATTCATGACAGTTTGAATAGAGTTAAAAAGAAGACATTACAAACCTTCGCTGAGATCCAGCCTGATAAAATATTTAAGGGAAAGAAAAACTTTTAAGTTAATGGGAAAGAGCCATATCTAGATTCATTATTAACTAAATTATCAACATGGGAAACTATTCAGTTGTTCAGCATGTGCCTGCTTCTATATAGAATAGTGTCTATAATGGTGGCTAGCTTTTACCCTCAGGTTTGTCCACATGACTCTAGCAATTTTGTAAAAGAGGTTTCACAAATAGTCTTTGATTAGTACATCTCCTGTAACAATGAATTCCCGGTGTATGCGTGTGTGTGTGTGTGTGTGTGTGTGTGTGTGTATGCATGCATTCCTGAATGAGTCTTTGCGCACATGTGCTGATGACAGGTATCTTTTTCAATCATTCCTCATTTTCATTTATTAAAGGATGGCCCCTTGATGAATCCAGAGTTCACTAATTCTGGCTAGTACAGCCAGCTTGTCCCATGATCACCTGTGTCTGCCTCTCTGGTGCTGCAATTATAGGTGGCCACTATGCCCGGTAGGTTTTTTTTTCCCAGGTTCTGGGGATCTGAACTCATGATTAACAGATGCATTTTATGCACAGCAAGCACTTTATCCAGTGTCCCTTCTCCCCATACCATAAAGGGACCTGACTGATGACAACATATGTGAGGGGGAAGAAAGTAGGAGGAAGCCAGGCTGTAATAAAATCCAGTAGAGCTGCTTAATAAATTATTAGCTTTTTTAGCCCCTTGACTTGGTCCAAAACATTTAAAAAAGACGCTTATCTTTTTTTTTTTTTTGGTTCATCAGGGTATACCAGCTATGTTTCTAATATGATGAATTACCATTTTTATTGCTCATTACTTCATGTATCTAATTCAACAGTGAAGTCAGTTCCTAGCTGTGGGATAATTTCATTTGCTTGTGTTTAAAGTAAGAAAGTGCAGCTGAGTTATTCATTCTCATTCACAAATATTTACTGAAGTCTAGTGTGGTCTAAGCATGGGAGATGCTGAAAGCACACATCATTTTTGTTTAAAACAATCACTCTCAAAGGCTAAAACAGAAGTGAAATGTAGGAATGCGTTTTATACAGCAGTAAACATCTACCAGTAAACAGGGCATTGTTGAGTTAATATCAACAATGCAAGCCTTCACAGTCAACTTGCTATTAACAAGTGTTTAGGTCGTATCTGCATTATAATACATAAAAGATGAATTTGCATTTTGCATTAGATTAGTATAATGAATCAAAACCAATTGTCTTTCAATTTCAAGGAATCTCTCTGATTAAAGGGAGTTAAGGGCAAATGAAATATGTGGTAGAAAATTCAAGGTGATGTCTGTTCAGTCTCAGGTTCATTTTAGACACCATTAATTTCCCTCTCACTCGCTGTTCCATGTGGTGGCTTTTGGATGGATTTTTATAGAGATTTTAATCTTCCTTTATCCTGAGCCCAGATACTCAGGAACAGAAAGAATTTAGAAAAAAAAAAAAAAGCTTTACATTATTTGAAAAGCTTTGCCTGTCCTAATGTAGAACTCTGGAATGCAAAGGCTATCTTCGCCTGAATCCTTTTAGAGAAAATTCTAAAATGGTATGAAAAGAATCTGTGACCTCATTACAGTTCATCCACATGGAAAGGAAGTAGACACAAGGCCAGCCCATCTTGATCCCCAAAGAAAACACAAGGGGATCTTATGAATAAGTGCTATTCTGTAATGCGTCTCTGAGAATATTCAGCATGTGTTTGTCTATGTATGTGTGTATGTGTATATGTATCTATGTATATGAATGTGTATGAATGTATGTGTATGTGTGTAAGTATGTGTATGTGTATATATGTGTGTTTATGAACATGTGTATATGTATGTGTATGTAGGTGTATATGTACATGTGTGTATATATGTGTGTATGTATGTATGTTTTTATGTACGTGTGTGTGTGTATTCTAGTCCCAATTTCAGTCTCAAAATAACTCTATGTGATCAAGCCTCAGTGATTAAGCTTTTCATAAGCTCAGGATAGCTCTTAGATTCCAAAATACATGCAATTTTCCCTAACCAACTTAATGAAGAGTACTTGGTAGCTGTGCTTCATGGGTTAACACGATACCTTTGTCACTGACTTTATAATATTTTTATTCATCTTAATTATGTTAATATGTAGGATATTACATATGAACAATTAAAAATATATTGCCTTGAACACGTTTCCCCTAGTGTAAAACATAAATATAGATCACCAGTTAAGAGCATGCACTACTATTGCAGGAGATTTGAGTTTGAGTCCCAGTACCCGCACTGAAAAGCTCATAAATGCACTTCTAGTTCCAGGGGGATTGGATGCCCTCTTCTGTCCTCCAAAGGCACCTGTACTCATACGCACATAACAACACATACACATAGTTTAAAAAGTAAAATCAATCTTATAAGGAAAAGTTGAATGTGTGTTTAGCCAGACCACGGCCTTGGAACCATTATTTTCACTGAGCTTTAATGTGCTTCGAATTTGTTGCTTTCACTTTTAAAGCATGCCTAGAGTAATTTCACCAAATATCCAAGGTGATTTTTCTGAAGTGCCTTCCTTTGTTACCTTTATGGTATTTTCTCCCAATGAGAAATGCAACAGATACTGCATTTGGGTGGTTAAATCTAAAGAAGACAATTCGCTTGCTAAAACAATGCCTCATGCACTCAGTGGGAGAAAAATGTGTTTCTGATGCAGTTCAAGTAAATATTTGTGTTTACACTATTCATTGCCAAGAAGCAAGGTCATCTATATGTCTGAACCATAAAAGAAATATCTGTCTATATGCTGTGTTGCTGCACGTACCCCTCTCTAACACTGTGCTTGGAAATTCATCCTATTGACTAATTTTTCTGGATGAATCAAGCAAATACAAAAAAAGAGAGATTTAGTGATACAAAATTAACCATACAGTAATGTCATTGCTCTTATCTAATCTGTCTAATTTCTCCTTTGCTTCTGACAGTAAAGCGAGACTACGAGACAGATTGAGTAGCAAATTGTGACAGGTCAGGAGGATTTTACCCTGTGAGTACTACTCAGGGGAGCAGACCAAACAGAAGGTCCTGTCAGAGTGGACAGCAGGCCAGGAGGGAATGGAGAAACAGTGCGTTGCTGTCTTCGTTTGCATTTTTATGCCCTTATCTCTTAAAATGCAATGCTTCACTGACAGTCCTTCAACCAAACCTGAATTCAGATCCTTTATCCAGCCAAGGTTATATGCACACTACCCATTGTTACTATTTGTATTATTGCAGAAGATGTTTAAGCAAGAACTGGCCAAATGTTTTCTTATCAACAGTCATGACTGGGGTCTAGAAAGAGGGCTCTGTCGGTAAAGTGCTTGGCAGCGTGAAGATCTGTGTCTACACATTTTCTATCAAATCAATTATCTCATATGTGTTCTCTACCATCTATCTATCTATCTATCTATCTATCTATCTATCTATCTATCTATCATCTATCTATCTAATTTACTATTTACCATTTATTTATGTAGCTGTATCTACCCTACATTCACACAATGCTCATCCAAAAAGACTCAATTATATTGACTAAAGAACTACAAGTCACACACAAACACACAAACACACACACACACACGGGGTGCCTTTTTTAGTCTTTTTGTGTCATATTTATGTCATTGTACATATAGAAAAAATTATTACAGACTCTCTGGTACCAAGAAATCACTTATCAATTTTTCTGTGTGGTCACAGAGTCTGTAGTACTGTATGTACTCAGTTTTCTCTAAGTATGACTACATACTTTTAGTGGTTATGAGAAGGAAAGAAACTGATGTCATTCAGTTAGGGGGTTGAATTACAGACACTAAGCCTTCAAGTTAAGTAGGGTACTAGTGCTATTTTATGTCTGATTTCTATAGAATTAAGGATAAGTGACATGAACTTAGAATTGTCCTGTTTTGAAACTGCTATATTCTTTTTTTTTTTATTTTACCTTGTCACAGGAAATGAAATATCCTTACGAGTCACAATATCAAAGTAGAAATTCCAAAAAGTATCTCTAGTTAGCTGGGGCCATCACCAATGCATGAATTTAACCCTTTAAAACAGATTGGCCTAGCTAGGCCTAGTGAAGCACACTTGCAGTGCCAGCTATGTAGGAAGCTAAGGCAGGAGGATCACAAGTTTAAATCCCAATTAGGTTGTAGAGTTAGTTCAAAGCCAACCTAAGCAACTAAGTAAGATCTTGTCTCAAAATCAAAATGCCTGTGGTTGGGAAAGATGGGGATTTAGATCAGTGATAGAGAGCTTGCCCTTGCTTAGCACTCATGCACCTCTGATTCAGTCCCAAACCTGAGGAACAACAGCAATCAGAATGAGAGTACATTCCTGTTAATCAGCAGGAATGGATTACAACCTAGAATGGATGGATTTAAAGCCTAGATTCTTGGATGAACAGTAGGCACATGCTCTAGGTTTTGCTTTCCTATTTCAGGCAGGACGTCCCAGCCAGCCAGGTACGTTAGGGACCTTGGAAGCTAAACTTTCCTTGTAGAAAGTACCATGGAACCACGAAAGCACAAAGTCAAACAAATATAGAAGGGATAAATAAACTTAGAAGAAGGTGAAAGAACAGCTAGGATAATTGGATCCCTATATGGGAGATTGAATTCTGACTGAATGATAGGTTTCATGTATGGAGATTTATCCCAGCATGTGCATAAGCGACACAATGAAGCCTGGGTATGGCCACCAGAGTCACTGTCTAATCTCATGTCAGCAAGCATCTTTCTTCTGTACACTGAAGAGCATGCTCTAGGCATGCTCCACCTATCTCTATTACACCTCTTTCTCTTTCCTTACCCATGGGCGTGCTAGGTGGTTAAAAAGTCCACATCTGACATTGTGAGCACCAGTAATAGCCACAGGAAGACACATCTGCTGAATGTATTGTCTAAAGACTATAGGAAAAATGGTCTGTGTGAATCCACCTGTGACGTTTCCATTCCTACTACAAGCTGAATTGTCTCCCATGAGCCTTTTATTATCCTTGAAGCTTCCACCTCTTTAAAGCATTTTAGGTGTACATTTATTCTGAGAGAGAGAGAGAGAGAGAGAGAGAGAGAGAGAGAGAGAGAGTTCTACCTCAAGACCCATCTATTCCACTCCTGGGCATGTATCCAAAAGATGCTCAACCATATCACAAGGACATTTGCTCAGCTATGTTCTTAGCAGCCTTATTCATAATAGCAAGAACCTGAAAACAACCTACACACCCCACAACCAAAGAATGTATAAAGAAAACATGGTACATTTACACAATGGAATGCTACTCAGCTATTAAAAACAAGGACATTGTGAAATTTTCAGGTAAATGGATGGAACTATAAAGAATCATCCTGAGTGGTAATCCAGACCCAGAAGGACACACATGGTGTGTAATCACTTATAAGTGGATATTAGCCATATATTATAGGATACCCATACTATAATTCATACCATAATTCACAGACCCAAAGAAGCTAAGTAACAAGGAAGGCCCAAGGGAGGCCTTCCTTGAATCTCACTCAAATGGGAAAAATAGAGTAGACAGAAAAAATGGATATAGAGAGGGAAATGAGTAGGAGGGGGTGTGGAGAGAGGGGATCAGATGTGGGGAGCATAGGGAGGGTAAGTGAGAGGGCTTAGAAAGAACAGGGGAAACAAGGGTAGAGACTGTCTCTGAGACAAGCTGGAGATGTTGGACAGGGTAGGCTACAGGGAGGATATGAGGATGCCTCTAGCAGAGCCTCTTAGTAGTGGGGAGGTGGAGACTGAGGAGGCGACCCTCTAGCCAGGCAGGATATACAGTGGTGGGAGGGGAACAGCCAACACTCTTAATGGCCAAGCCATCTCTCCATCTCGGGAGTAACCACCTCTTCAGCCTTAGTACTTCGGCAGCTTTCATGAAGTCATGTGGATGCAAGAGGCTGTGACAGAGTTCCAGGTCTGACTCCTGTAGCTGATGTGTCACCAGAACCCTGGAGTAGCCATGGATGTGACTCAGCACAAAATCATAAATTTACTTAGAGCAGAATGAGACCTTTCTGTGCTGATTGTTGATGCCTTGATTACATGCTTCTCTAGGGTAAACCATTGAGGACGACAATGTCATGTCCCAATGTCAAAAGGTTGGACACACCTGTCAGAGTGCATAAGAGGTCAACACACACTGGTAGCAAGTGACAGCAGGAAAAGTGGGAGGGGCCATTTAGTGATTTAAAGGAAAGAGACTTTATCCTATATAAGAAAAATGGAGTATCAAAGGAGTCTGGATAATTCTCCAGAGGATAAAAAAAATGAAACTTCTGAGGCTGCAGGATGGCAGAGGATCTTTTTCCTTCTTTTTCCTACCCCCTCACCTCTTTTTAAAAGTTCGCAAGTAGAACTACACAGAATAATTTTTCTCAGTTCAGTTTCTCACCACGAAGGTGAGGGTTGAGAAAAAAAAAATCTTTGGGTGGCCCCAAATTGCCTTGCCCTTACGAAGGAGGATATATATATATAATGCTGATGCTTTTCCAATCAAGAAACGCTAGGCTTGTTATAGGCTTTCTGATACCCTGTAACATAGTAGGGATTACTGTGGCTTTAAAGAAGAGTGATTGCTTAAAAAGTCAGTGTCTGCTATATATTCCCTGGAGATAGAAACCAATTTACAGGCAACCACAAGCAATAATACCTAGGAAACAGATACCAGCATAAGACAGAGTCCACATGGCAGCACACCCAGGTACACGATGCTAGAAATGTTTGCATCCTCCAATTGCTTCACAGACTATTTTTTTTTTTTTTTTTACCACAGGAAGCAAGCTTGTTGTTCTTGGGGAGATTTTAACAGATTGGAGATTAAGCTGTGGAGTTACCTGAAGCCAGATCAAAGAAGAAGAAAAACAAATCAAAACGTCTTGTCTTGAGAAACTAAGTTTTGTTGGGGAGCGACTTGGGAAGACCTTTAAAAAGGAAAGTAGACTATTCACAGCACTCTGGTTTATAGAAAAATGTCTCAAGTGCATTTCCTATTTGGTTGTGTGGACACTTGAGGAAATTCTTGGGGTCAACAGGTCTAACCTCAGCACTTTGAAAACAAACCCAGATCTTGGTTCCCAGACTATTGGTCTCTCATGCAGATGCCAGTCTATCTGCATGCAAATTCTGGAATGGAATGACAAGTCTAGAGCACTGTGTACCAGAATTAAGTGGTATAAGTTATACAGACTGGATAATTCAAGCAAGAAATAGTCTGCAGGGAGAATGTCGCAGTTGTGATGGCTAACAGATCATCAGCTTGCTAGGATCTAGAATTATCAGGAGACTAGATGCTGACATGTTTATGGGCAATTATCTCGATTAGACTAATTGAGATGGGAAAACCCACCCTAAAGGTGATGGCATCATTGCCTGAGCTCTAGAGCTGGACTTCTTGAAAACTAGAAAGCCAGCTCTATTCAAGCATCCATTGCTGTGTGCTTCCTGACTGTGGGTACAATGTGACCAGGGGCTTTTTGATCCTTCTGTCCTGTGTTCCCTGCCATGATGGACATCTCCTCAGACTGTAAGCCACAATTAAACCCTTACCCTCCCAAGTTGCTTTTTTCCAGCAAAGCAGCAAATGCAGTAGCTGAAGTTAGAGATGCAGACAGAGGGTAAGAAAAGCCATTTACCATGTAGCTGTTAGCATGCTACATATCATTCCAACCACCTTAGGAAATAGCACTGTTGTCATTCACAAATAAAAACACCATTTTTTTTTTGAGAGGCTAAGTTACCAAACACCAGAGGAAGTAAATATATGAATTTGACCCAAGCTTGTGTGATTCCTTTAAAATTAATCTATATACCAATTCTCAAACAATAACATGTCACGTTTTATCTCAGTAGCCATGACCCAGTTGCATTGATTAAAATTAAAAAAAAACATAAATGATGATGAGTTGACTTTTCTAATTTTGTAGGATTTTCTAAACTCTGCAAAGCAGCGTGTCTTTCTTTCCTCTCTCTGCCACACGGCGACCCTGGAGGTCATAGGTTGTAGAGCTTTCATTCCTGCGGAATGGTCTGAGCTTTCTGGATTTGGTCTTCAATGAACTACACAAACCTAGAACATTCTTTTGCAAAATCCAACTTGGTTTTATAGCTACTGTCATGATAAGGTTACAAGGTAGGAAAGGACCTGACGGGATAGGATATGTGCACTCTCTTTATAAGTATATCAACTATGTAAACATATGATGTAAATGTTTCCAAGGACAGGCAGAGCAGGACAAGATGAGTCAAGATGAGAGGCTTTGCATTTTGGAGATACTTCAACTCAGTGGGCAGAGAATGAAGAACTGGATTCTTCAACAAGTTGAAGAAATAGTGAATGGAATTTGAGGGGTACAGTAACCCCATGAAGTGGGTGCTGGACCAAATCTAGTCATTATTAGGAACTGCAAACAAAAACTGCAATAAGAAAACTTCACAGCTTAGGATAGCTCTATTGAATAAGGGCACCAGTGCCGGTAGGAGTATATACCAAGAGTAACTCTCTCCCACTGCAGGAAAGAAGGCAAGAATATTTCAACTACAGTAGAACACACTCGTTGGACATTCTAATCTAGGTAAACTCAGATGTGTTTGACAGGAATAAGGCAAGATTTGAATGCTATAAAGGAAATCCAGCCTCCGAATCTTATTCTTCATATTAACAAGAATGACGTTCAGTGTTCTTAAAACAATGGCATCCAGCAGTCTGGCAAGATGGTTCCATAGGTAAAGACACTTGCTGCCATGCCTTACCACCTAAGTTCAATTCTTAGGACTCACATGGTAGAAAGAGAAAATAGAATCTTATAAGTTGACCTCCTCTGACCTTTACAGTAGCACTCACCCCATACAAAAACAGAAAAATAAATGTCATAAAATTTAAAAAGTGTTATTCAGCAAATAAGAAATACAAGGGAAATCCTGGATGAAAAAAGTAAGTCCCCTTTAGGAGAGAAAAAAAGCAATGACAGAGAAACAGCACTTTGTCAATAGAATAGCCAGTACGTTCAACAGGCTGTAAGCTGCCAACAGAACAAAGAAACAATTCAGTGCGATGAAGACAAAGACAGCAACACATTTGTGGAGAAAGAATATTGGACTTAATTATGTTCACCCTATTTTTTTCTTTTAACACATCGAAATTTGTGCCTCATTCGGGAGCGAGTTAGCTCTGAGCTGGCAGCACAGGAGCAGGGTTGTGTCGAGAAGACCTTAGCTTTTTCCTACATGGCACTGAATAACCATAGGCTCCATACTGAGGAGCTCAAGACTTCCTGACTGAAGCTCAGAACACAGTGACTGAGAATAGAAACTGACTAAGGATGGGAAAGGGCTTGTTCGGTCCACAGCCTGAGATGCCTGTTGGAGAAACAAAGGTTCATTTCAGTTTCTTGTTGTCACATAAAATAAAATATGCATTTTCTCCTAATCTCACTTTTGGTTTTTGAGAAAGCCTCCAAATCATTTTTCTGACAAGGAAGACTGAACAAAAAAAAATATGTCCTAATTACCAAGAAAGAACACAAGGAGCCACACTCTGAGGGGACAAATTGGAATTCTTTTCTCCAGCAATCAATCTGTGGTAGAGAAGCCAGGAATTATTTCTCATGTATGTCTAGATCACAGAAGCCTCCCTCTGTTTCCAAGACTCAGCAACATAAAGTTATACGGCTTTAGCACTCAAATTTCCCCATAGACATGATTCCTTTATGTTTTTGCTATTATCTTTTGTAAATGTCTCACCTTTAAAATAAAGAGAACTACAGAGAAAAGAGTCTGACTGCTGACCCCCTGTCAGAAAGACATCTTAAAACACAGACCTCTGCACCTGCTATGAGATCTATATTTAACCACTCCAAAGGAGTCTTGAGGAGTCTTGGCGGTAGAAAGAAGTGTGAATCTGGCTCATATTTTGGAAGCACATGAAATATGTTGGGCAAAAGCTAATAATGCTACAAGTGAAGTGAGATGAGCATGTCATATTGTGCACATATGAGGCAGGGACAAACATTTGTCACCTGCTATCTACCTTACCTGTGTTCTGTGGCATGCAATGATGTTGGCAGTGGGCATTATGAGGTTGTGGTAATGGCACAGATTCATAGAGAGACTGAGAAGGAAGGAAGTGGTGGACAGTAAGCCAGAACTTGATACACGAGCATAATTCATAAAACAAAAGAGGAGGGAAGTGCCTCCGGGATGGTGCAGAACACAAACAAGGACTAAGCATCAAAAATAAAGACACACACTGTGTGATCACAGGAGAACAAAGCAAGGCTGAGTTGCAAGAAATGAGCTTAGAAGCAGACTGGGGAAGCTCCAAATGTCAATTCACAGACATGTGATTCAGCTGTGAGAAAGTTGAAAGAACAATTAAGCTATTCCCAGGCCTGTATCAAAATGTAGTAAGAATTCTTTTTTTTTGTTGTTGTTTATTTGTTTATTTATTTATTTTTTAAATTTTTACTTTTTAAATTTTATTTTATTTTATTAATTACACTTTATTTACTTTGTATCCCCCCATAAGCCCCTCACTCCTCCCCTCCCAATCCCACCTTCCTTCCCCCTTCTTCAAGCATGCCCCTCCCCAAGTCCACTGATAAGGGAGGTCCTCCTCTTCTTCCTTCTGATCTTAGTCTATCAGATCACATCAGGAGTGGCTGCATTGTCATCTTCTGTGGCCTGGTAAGGCTGTTCCACCCTCAGGGGGAGATGATCAAAGAGCAGGCCAATCAGATTATGTCAGAGGAAGTCCCTCTTCCCATTACTATGTAACCCACTTGGACACTAAACTGCCATGGGCTACATCTGTGCAGGGGTTCTAGGTTATCTCCATGCATGGTACTTGGTTGGAGTATGAGTCTCTGGGAAGACTCCTGTGTTCAAATTTTCTGGTTCTGTTGCTCTCCTTGTTGGGTTCCTGTCCTCTCCAGATCTTACTATTTCCCACTTCTTACATAAGATTCCATGTACTCTGCCCAACAGTTGGCCATAAGTCTCAGCATCTGCTTTGATAGTCTGCAGGGCAGAGCCTTTCAGAGGCCCTCTGTGGCAGGTTCCTAGGTTGTTTCCTGTTTTCTTCTTCTTCTGATGTTCATCCTCTTTGACTTTTGCAATGGGGATTGAGCATTTTAGTCAGAGTCCTCTCTCTTGATTAGTTTCTTTAGATGTACAGATGTTAGGATATATAGAACCAGGAAGGCCAGGAAGTGTCCTGACAAAGCATTTTCTCATCTACATTTTGCAAGATTATTTTCTTATTTTCGACAGTGAGAGGCCTTCACAAAGTCTCCTACCATGATTATGTGTAATCATTGTCAGAAATAGACACATTATACCAATCACATGCCATATCTACTAGTCTATGGATGAAAGCCTTCTGGGTAAGGTTGGTTCACAGTCATTGCTAGAATCGTGATTAGCTCTCCGTGAGGTGGCAAGTAGGTATTTGCAGAGATCCCTAATATGGGGTCTTGCTAAACTTGCTTTTTCTTTTTACTTTTCTGTAGCAATATTTGTGTATGTATATTCATACACTCATATGCATGCATACATAATTATATTGTAGCTCAGTGCACTGGTATATATATGAGAGTCCACACGTCCACATGCAGGCATTCCAAAAGCTGGTGTTTCCTACAAGGACAGTCACAAGAGACATGGTACACTCTATTCATTGTCCTATCCTATCCTATTCATGTTATTCAACTCTGTTCCATCCATTCCCTTCTATTCCCACACTCAATTCTATTATAGTTATTAGCTCTTATTCACTAGGGTAGTTTAAGCACTGCAGAGAAATTAAATAGAAACTACAAAGAGCTTCCATGCACTCTTTCTTCCCTCGCTCCAATCACACTTAACATATTTTCTCGTTATTAGTAACACCTCACATTAGCATGGCTTCCTTGTCATAATTACCGAAGCAATGTTAATATGCTCTCCTTGACTAGAGTTCAAAGTTGATATTAGCGCTCACTCATGTGTTCTACACTCTGTAGATCCAGCATGATTCAGAACAGTTTCAGTGTTCTGAAAGTCCTCAGCATTTCACCTGTTCATCCTCCTTTCTTCAATGTATTAGATACTTTTTTTTTTCATTACCATGACAAATACAACTTAAGGAAGGAAGGGTATGATGTGAAGTACAGTCCATCGTGGTGGGAAAAGCCTGGTGGTAGGAATAGGAGGTAGCTGGTCACATGCCATCTGCAGCCAGGAAGCCAAAGAGCTGTATGCTGGTGCTTAGTTAATTTTCTTTTTATTATTCAGACTGGGACCATAGCCCTTTGGAATTGTTCCACCCAAATTGAGGGTAGGACTTCCATGGCTTACTTAACCTTCCTGGAAACCTCATGAATGCACTCAGAAGTGTACTTCCATGGTGATTCTAAATCCAGTCAAGTTGATGACACAGACTGACCATCATATCTACAAACTCCTGACAACCTCCCATCTTGGCTATCTCATCGCGTAGTTACAAGAAGTAAATGAACTCATGGAGCTACGTAACGCATCTGACATCACTGACTGTGAAGCTGTTGTCATTATTCCTCATTACTCCACATGCCTTTCATGCCTGTCTGGAGTATGCAATGCACTTTTTAGAAAGTTAAAGGAATGTGATACTTATGGGCTTATTTATCTATGGAAGCTTTTCAAAAGAGCCAAGTCAAAAGCATTGAGAGGCCTGTGGTTTGATAAGTGTAGGGGGCTGGGAGAGTGTGAAAGGATGAGGAAAGAGCATAATAGTAGGCTCAAGAGCAGAAATAATCAAAACAGCAATTGGAAGACAGGGGTCCATAAGATTAAAGCTGAGAGTGAGGCGCAAAGAACGAAAACCATTGCATCAGACCTCCGTTTAGAGGTCATAGGCAACCTTTTCAAATAACAAAAATCTCAGCTTCCTCTTTCACTGCCTACAAAAGCAGGACCTCAATTACACAGTGGAGTTTAAAGTTCCAGTCTGTTCTATGCCTATTGGAGTTGTGGTAGCTTTGTCCCATCCTCAGAAACATTTTGAAGAGACAGTCAAACATTTTTCTGTGTTCTGTGATTCAGAGGAAGAACTTCAAATGGGAAAGTTGACCTGTTGTTAAATATTGTAGACACTGACATACTCTGTTTTGTGACAGCTTTAAATTAAGCACAGAGAATTAAAACTACATTTATTCAAGTATTTACTGGTCCCATTTCTAGTGATCAGCAACCACAGACAGCCTATGGCTGCTGTTGGGAACAGTGCCACTTAAAACATTTCAACCACCATAAAGAATCCCTTTATTCATATATAAGGTTCATGAGGTCTAAATTGTATGCCTTGAGCACATTCCATTACTAATTCCATTATGCTTTATCTGAAAGAAAACCACAAATTCCATTTATCCTATACCCTTCTCTGTGGTGCTTTATTGGGGACAGATAAAACTGATCTTCACTTTTGATTAAATGAAGCATCAGTATACTTTGTGTTTATCTTCAACTCTTTCCACCAGTAAAAGACCTAGTGTTATCTATTTGAAATAAAAAGCAAATATAGTCTATTAAAAATTTTCAAGGAAGAAGAAGGCTCAGAGATTTGTCAGTAAAATGGTGATGGAATGTGTCCAGAGGTGGGGCAGAGAGAGAGCCAAAGTTCTTGCAGAAAGTGGAAAGTATCTTTTAGCCTCCTCCCCCACATTTTTTTTGTTTGTTTTTGTTATAGGAGTAGGTTTTTGTGTCGGTATAACCTTACACTGTGTTAATTTTATTAAAATGTTATCAGCAAAGATTGGTATTAATGGCCCTATTTTTCAAAGTCAAACATTCAGAATTCTATATCACTCCTAAAATACTTTGAAGTACAAATTTTGTGACATATTGTTGTATAAGAAACTAAATCTTTGATGTGTATGTCAACATATTTTAAGGAATGTATCTTTTAGAAAGAATCCAGGCAGATAATAAAAGTAAAGTATAACTAAACAGTTTTGAAAAATAATTTAATTCTAGCTTTTAAAATTCACCTTGGACAGTGGAAAAAAAAATGATGTAATTTAAAATATCCACAATCCTAACACCAGTGCTTTCAGTTCCTTTTTATTATTCTATCTATCTATCTATCTATCTATCTATCTATCTATCTATCTATCTATCTATCTATCTATCCACACAACCACCTATCATCTACCTATCTACTTACCTTCTTACCTGAAATGTATGGATTCTGGTTGCTTGTACATATCAGGCGAATGTTCTTCCACTGAGCTGAATTTCCAGCCCTTAATATTAATTTCTGCTCAAAGTGTAATTGACAATAAGTCAATTACTTTTTTTATATTATGTATAAAACCTTTAGAATGTGTACCCATAGAAGAGGTGTTTCAACAATGAATGAATACTATTTTGGCCTGCCTGATAACACAGGTTAGTAAACTAACTTTAGATTAAAAAAAAAAAAAAGCAGATGGACACCAGGGTGAGAGAGGACATGAGATGAAGATAGCCAATCTCTGGCTTAAAGATTTGCACATGAGACAGCCATCTCTTCCCCATGTACACAGGACATACAAAGTGCGTTTAATTTTGATCGCTTTCAAAACATCTGGACTGGATTGTGGTGGTGCACACCTTTAATTCCAGCACTCAGAAGGCAGAGGCAGGCAGATCCTGAGTTCAAGGCCAGCCTAGTCTACAGAGTTCCAGGACAGCCAGGTCTACACAGAGAAAACTTATAAAAAAAAGAAAGCATCTTGAAATCATGGAACTAATAAATTTTCTAGAAAGGTAAGAATAGATGAAAAAAAGATACCTCCTATTCAACAGACGGGAAAAAAAAAATCCCAATACAGTCTGGGAGGTCAAAGAAAGTTGATAAAGTAGCCTTGAGCCCTATTGTTAGATCTCAGGGGGAAAAGAGTTGTTTTTGTGACCAAACAAGAAACGGTTTGACTTGACACTGCTTGGCCTTTTGGCATGCAAAAGTACTAAGGCTGTCTGCCATTCTGGCTGTACATTTTGCAGCTGTGTAATCACTGGGGTCTGGGAGCCCTGGCTATACTTAGTTCAGCTCATGGATTCCTTTTGAGACCAAGACAATGGAACTTATAATTAGCAAACTACTATAAGTCTAGAACTATGACACATGAATAGAACTCTTCCTTTATCTCTTCCCCTTCATGGGGCCATAAAAATAGAACAGGGAACTAGTAATATTTGCACTTCCACTCACACCACCTTTAATAAAACATAACCAAAAATGGAATAATACCTCATGAGAGGACAATGATTCTTATTTTCCTGATACCTAGACTTTTTTTTTTCTGACATGCAGGAGTCAATGTGAGTCTGTCAGAGAGGAATTTGTATTTACATTCCCATTAGTGAGGTCGTCTGTTACTCATGGTGATAAGGTCAAAGCCTAAGCAGGTATGTGAAAACAAACCAAAACCAAAAAACAAAAACAAAACACAAAACAAAACAAACAAGCACAATACAAAACCCTATAAACTGTATGTATTTTCTTCTATGTCCTGAGGCATTTCACATAGTATTGAAGTTAATTTGTCTTCTTATGCTTTGTGCCTGTGTATTTTCTTTCTTGTACTGCGTCTGCTCTCTGGACCTGCCATTAAATAAAGTAAGGGCCACCTGAACAAAGTACTGCCATACCATAACAGCAAGTCCAATAAATTTGAACAGCTACTTAGTATCAGTGAGCAGGTAGTGTGTATAGCACGGATACTGTGAAAAGAGAGATGGATCGTGTTTTAAGTGGGACTGACTAGAATGACAGGAGACCTCATCAAATTACATAGGAAAATGTATGATTTACAACTTACGAATTGTTTACCTGTGAAATTTTTCACTTAAAGATTTCAGACTGTAATTGGCTGTAGGCAACAGAAACTTGGGGAGGAAAAGCATGGATAAGGGAAGTCACTGCATCACAAACACAGCTCAGAACCTTCTTATTTTCTCTTGGGTCACTGGTAGAAACTTTTTTCTGTCTCCTTACTAATTCCTGCTTTGCTGTGATAGATGTCAGATCAATATTTCAAAATAACAGCTCAATTTCCAGTTCAAAACCACCATGTGACCATGTACCCCCTAGAAATAAAGAACAGGAAAGCGATGTTTCTTTAACTTTAAACTTGATTTATCTTTCGGCATTCCCCTTCAATCCTGTCCACCTGGAGTTCCCAAAGAAGATTTCCCCCACCTCCCACTGATTTCTTTTTTCCTTCAGTAGGATTGCAGCTCATTTCCCAGATTCTATTCATCATTGGCACCATCCACCAAATCTTTTGTCTTTCAAAGTTCAAGCAGGTGTAATCAATTCTTCCTGCCTCATCTCAGCAGAAAATTTTCTTTCTGCCTGTTTCATTTTATCCTGCTTTCTGAGTGTATGTGGCCTATTTTCCACAAATTAAATAAATTTGAAAATCTTTAACTGAGGTTTTTGGTCCATTTTAAAAAATCCTCATTCAGAAAAGCAAATGAGATGGACATTGGAAGAGGGAGAAAACAGGGAACAGGACAGGAGCATACCACAGAGGGCCTCTGAAAGACTCTACCTAGCAGGGCATTAAAGCAGATGCGAGGCTCATAGCCAAACTTTGGGCAGAGTCCAGGGAATTTTATGAAAGAAGGGGAAATAGAAAGACTTGGAGGGGACAGGAGCTCCACAAGGAGAGCAACAGAACCAAAAAATCTGGGCACAAAGGTCTTTTCTGAGACTGATACTCCAACCCAGGACCATTCGTGGAGATAACCTAGAAACCCTGCACAGAAGTAGCCCATGGCAGCTCAGTCTCCAAGTGGGTTCTCTAGTAAGGGGAACAGGGACTGTCTCTGACATGGACTCAGTGGCTGTCTCTTTGATCACCTCCCCCTGAGTGGGAGGAGCCTTACCAGGTCACAGAGGAAGACAATGCAGCCAGTCCTGATGAGACCTGATAGACTAGGGTCAGATGGAAGGGGAGGAGGACCTCCCCTATCAGTGGACTGGGGGAGGGGCATGGGAGAAGAAGAAGGAGGAAGGTGGGATTGGGAGGGAACAAGGGAAGAGCTACAGCTGGGATATAAAACTAATAAATTGTAATTAATAAAAAAAACTAATTTAAAAAAGAAAAAGAAAAGCAGCTTCTGGCTCTGTCTGCAGAGACCTCTGTTTCTGAGGAGGTAATCACCTCTCCCTTGGCCCAGTATGCAACCAGAGCCTGACTTTTCTCTTCCTCTTGTGGTAGACACAATTCTGAACTGAGCTTGAGTCATTTTCTGTTCAACTTTATTTCCCACCTTGCTCTTGGCTCTATGTTACACCAGAATTTGGCCCAGATCCATACCAAAGCCTTTCTTCCTCTACTGCAATAGTTCCTGAACAAATCTGCTCTGACCATTTGGCCATCCATCCCTGGTTGTTCTTTCCCACTGTTCAAGAGGGGCACGATCCTGTCTGTAGTTTAAATCATATTACTGCTGACATTGTGAACCATGTTATGTAGCTGTTGGTATAATATTCTTGTGGAATGTATACAATTTACCTTTGTTTATTCAAATGCTGATTTCTCTACCCCACTATCTGGTTTCAATCAGGACACTGCATTGTGATGTTTATTTTAAAATAAACACCTCTCTCAATGGTGTAAACATGCCACCATTTGTGTTCTGTATTGTCAATTAAACAACTAGCCAATGCTAAGCAATGGAGAGGATAAGGTGGGACATCCTTATCTGGAGAGGAGGAGAAAGAAGTGAGTGGGAGGGGAGTCGGAGAAGAGAGATGGCAGGAGAGGACTTGGAACCCTGAGGAGAAATGAACTGGACCTAAGATATGACTAAAAGCAAGTATAATGTAGGAAATCTGAATGGGAGGAAACTATGCAGGCTTGGAGTTTTAAGATGGAGTAACTATTGCCCAGCATTGTGCTCTAGGTTACTTAAATAAATCCTAGTCTCTGCAGGGTGATTTGGGTATAGAGCTGGTTTAGGAATTACCACTGTTTAACTAAAAGATAAATCAATAATAAATATTAATAATCAACATCATGTAGCCTTTCATCTTTCTGCTATTCTAACCTTCTACAAAACAGTTTTTTCTAGTGAAAAAGGAGAACATCATATGAACCATTTCATTTGATCTTCATAATACTGAAGGATAGGCTGAAGTTATAATCCTATGGTATTGAAGAAAATGAAGTTCAAGGAGGCAGAGTGACTTGACAGTAGTGATGTAAAAATAAATAATATCTAAGAGTGAAAACTCAGAACATCATCAAATCCATATACAAAGCCATGCCTGAAGCTAAATGTTACTTTTGTCTATTTCATAGACAGCCTAGGGTTGAGAAAGGACAGGAAAAAGATAATTGCAGAGATCTCATCTTCCTGGTTATTTCCCTTTGCCCCTGATCAGCAGAGGGGAAACAATCAAAACAGCTAACATTTATTGAATGCTTGGTAAAAGGCAGGTGCTATATAAAAACACCTTACCTGTAACTACCTCATTTGTCTCCCCAGATAGTGATTATGAGGTGCTTATGACCATGGAGTGCAGATGGGTGAAAGAGATTAGGAAATTAGTTTGCCCAAGGGGGAGAGAACGTTGAATCAACATCCATGTGCTTTAAAGCCACATTTTTAACCTTGATGTCAGGGATGTTCAAATTTTAGTGTGCCCATGACTCACCTCCAGATACTGTTGACAATAATATGTGACTCAGTAGAACTGGGTTGGCTCAAAGATTCTGCATTACCAATAAGCTTTCAGCTGATGCTTCTTGGATCATATCTGAGCATTAAATTCCCTTTATTAGTACCTGCAGCAGCTGAATTTAGTCACTCAAGTGACTAGAGTTCTAATTTCAGGTAGTATGAAGACAAGAGAAAAGCTCCTTATTTTCTCTCTAAGTTATGTCCACTCTTCAGCCTTGTTTAGAAGACCCATAGACACCCTTCGTGAAGGAGCCATGTTTCTAGCTGCAAAGCGTGCCTTCCCTGTTCTCTCCTAAGAATGTCTGCAGCAGGAAGCATATGTTACAAGATTCTGGGCAATATTTAATCACATCCAATACATACTTTCATTGTCCTTCTGTAGGGACAAAACCTTGCCTTGGTTATAGTTTCTGTGCCCCACGTCTGTTTCTCAGTGAGTCACACTTGTTCATATAAATTACTCTTGCTCATGCAGCTTGTCATTAGGCATCCATTCAAATGAAATTTGTTGACAAACTAATAGAATATATTGGCTTCCTTTCCCGGTATTAGAGATGAAACTTAGGGCCTTGAACATGCTAGCCAAGTGCTCTACCATCCCCATATCCAATTCCCATAAGCCCACACCCCAGTCTTCTTGCTAAGTTGGAATTAGACTTGAAATCACTCTGTACCCCTAGCAGGTCTTGATCACTGCATTACCTTCCTGGGTAGTTAGGATTACAGAATGGTCTTTCCAGCTCAATCCGCAATTTTTTTAAGGTGAGGAGCCCCTTGTAAAAATTGAACGAGTTTACAAAGTGGTATTTTCTCATTTGTTTATTTTTGCTTTTACATTTTAAGTTATTAAAACTTTGTTACTGAGAATGTGACATATAATAGATATCACACGTAGAAAGGAACCCTTAGTCTATGTGCCTCAGTGATCTTCGGTACAGTCAGAGCAGCCATGCTGAAGCTGTGGGGCTTCACAGGGGATCTTACACTTTCAGTTCCAAGTATATTCTTATGCACGTACACTCTACCAAAAAATAAAAGGCCACGCCAGAATCAAACCCAGAAAAACGACTAACTTTATGTCCTTCATGACTCAAGTGTCTGTTACCTGCATTCTGACCTTCCTCAACCTTTTTTTTAATCCTTTCTTCATGGTATATTGTACACACATGTACATTGATGTGTCTATGTACATATGCATATAGATTACACACACACACACATATATACACATATACACAAATACGTGTGTGTGTTATAGCTAGGATCTGCACATGAAGGAGAAAATATGGTTCATTATTCCGACATTGTCTGGCCTCCTGCAATGTGTGATGATCAACTTGGAAATCGAAGCCCACAGTTTCATAATTGCGTTTCACTTACACACATACACACTTACCATGACTTAAGATGCTGATTTTAAGGGGCACATGTAGAATGCTGCAAAACAGCATTTTATGTGATCAGTTCCATTTAACTTACTCAGTTATATGTCTTTGTTTTGCTCCCTGGTTCAGATGCTGTGATGTGATGTGGTAATTAATTAATGCCACTTCTCAATACAAAACCTCATTCCTTACAGTTAGCCCCTGCAGATGTCTGCTCCAAAATGTGTCCTGCCACGGCAACCCCCCCCCCTCAGCTTTAAAAAGTGAAAATGAGTCAATTTTGTTAAATTCATCAGCCTTGGATGAAATACAGATTTGTTGTGGCCATGACGGCAGGCCTTAATTGCTTTCGATTCTCCTATAAATTAACTTTCAAGCTTTTCTTTCTGATCACATATCATCTCTTTTCTCTATCTCATCCTTCCTGCAGAGTGGAATGGTCCCTCATGCTCTCATACCCACCCCCTAATTTTCTGTGCTACACTGGGAATTTTGTGAGTAATCCTGAGTGGCAAAGTGGTTCACTGACCCCATTTTATGGATAGAAACTAAGGCTGAGAGGAGTGAAATTTTAACTAATAAAACCATTATTGTCAGAAATGCTGCCAACGTTCCTGGGAGCGAAAAAGGCAAAGCAGACTCAAAGCGCTGAGCTTATTGCTCTTACTCATTGCCCACCCCACGGATGATCAGGTCTGTCACAGCAACACCCCACTCTCTAGCACCAATTTTTGTCCTTGTTTGCTTTCTACTGCTGTGATCAACACCACGACCAAAAGCAGCGTGGAAAGAACGGGTTTCTTTCATATGACAAGTTACAGTTCATCATAAAGGGAAGTTGGCAGGAACCCTTATCGAGATCATGGAGGCGGGGACTGAAGCAGAACTCATGCTGATCACTGGTTCCTGGCTTTTCCCCCATAGCTCCCTTAGCCTGCTTTCTTTCTCTCTTTTCCTTCTTTCTTTCCTTCCTTCCTTCCTTCCTTCCTTCCTTCCTTCCTTCCTTCCTTCCTTCCTTCTTTCTTTCTTTCTTTCTTTCTTTCATTTTTTATATTAATCACAGGTTATTTACTTTGTATCCCAGCCGTAGCTCCCTCCCTCAATCCCTCCCAATCCCACCCTCCTTCCCTCATCTTCTCCCTGCCCCTCTCCAAGTCCCCTAATAGGGGAGGACCTCCTCCCCTTCCATCTGACCCTAGCTTGATCAAGTCTCTTCAGGACTGTTAGCCTGTTTTCTTAGACAACCCAGGACCGACTGGCGAGAGAGGTCACCACCCTCAATGGACTGAGTCCTCCCACATCAATAATTAATTAAGAAAATGGACATGCCAATCTGATGGGAGTGTTTTGCATAGTTGAGATTCCTACTTCCCAAATAACTCTAGCTTTTGTCAAATTGACAAATTACCAGATCATAATATATCTTTTTACAATGTTGGAGGGAGAACAGTAGGGGATCCAGTCTTCTTGGCTCATATACAATGACTTTCTATTCTTTTTTTTCTTTTTCTTTCATTTTATTAATTACAGTTTATTCACTTTGTATCCCAGCTGTAGCCCCATCCCCTCTTCCCTCCCAATCCCACCTTTCCTCCCTCTTCTTCTCCTATGCCCGTCCCCCAGTCCAATGATAGGGGAGGTCTTCCTCCCCTTCCATCTGACCATAGTCTATCAGGTGTCATCAGGATTGGCTTCTTTGTCTTCCTCTGTGGCCTGACAGGGCTGCTCCCCCCTCAGGTGGAGGTGTTCCAAGATTCAGCCCATGAGTTCATGTCAGAGATGGTCCCTGGTCCTATTATTGGGGAACCCCCTTGGGTACTGAGCTGCCATGGGCTACTTATGTGCAGGGATTATAAGTTATCTCCATGCATGGTCCTTGTTTGGAGTATCAGTCTGAGAAAAGACTCCCTGTGCCCAGATATTTTGGTTCTGTTGCTCCCTTTGTGGAGCTCCTGTTCCATCCAGGTCTTTCTATCTCCTCCTTCTTTCATAAGATTCCCTGCACTCTGCCCAAAGTTTAGCTATGCATCTCAGCTAATGTTTTGATACCCTGCTGGGTGAAGTCTTGCAGGGTCCATCTGTGATAGGCTTCTGTCCTGTTCCCTTTTTTCTCCCTCTTCTGATGTCCGTCTCATTTGCCTTTCTGAATGAAGATTGAGCATCTTACCCATGGTCCACCTTCTTGCTTAGCTTCCTTAGGTGTACAGATTTTAGTATGATTACCCTATATTGTATGTTTAATATCCCCTTATGAGAGAGTATATACCATGTGTGTCTTTCTGTTTCTGGGATACCTCACTCAGGATGATCATTTCTAGATCCTACCATTTGCCTGCAAATTTCATAATTTCTTTGTTTTTAATTGCTGAGTAGTATTCCTCTGTGTAAATGAACCACAATTTCTGTATCCATTCCTCTACTGAGGGCCATTGGGTTGTTTCCAGCTTCTGGCTATTACAAATAAAGCTGCTACAGACATGGTTGAGCAAATGTCCTTGTTGTATACTTGAAACCTCATGAAACTGAAAAGCTTCTGTAAAGCAAAGGACACTGTCATCAGAACAAAACAACTGCCTACAGATTGAAAAAGAATCTTCACCAACCCTATATCTGAGAAAGGGCTAATATCCAGAATATATAAAGAACTTAAGAAGTTAAACAGCAACAAATCAAGTAACCCAATTAAAAATGGTATACAAAGCTAAACAGAATTCTCAATAGAGGAATATTGAATGGCAGAGAAACACTTAAAAAAGTGCTCAACATCCTTAGTCATCAAGGAAATGCAAATCAAAACAACCCTGAGATTTCACCTTACACTCATCAGAATGGCTAAGATCAAAAACTCAAGTGACAACACATGCTGGAGAGGATGTGGAGAAAGAGGAACCCTTCTCCATTGCTGGTGGGAATATAAACTTGTATAATCACTTTGGAAATCAATCTGGTGCTTTCTTAGACAAATAGGAATAGTGCTACCTCAAGACCTAGCTGTGCCACTCCTAGGCATATATTAAGTCTTTATATCATCATATACTGGAAGGAATTAATAAGGTTCCTTACGTTTGTTTGGTTAGGTCTCTATTCCCAAGCACCTCCCAGACATCCCACCTTCAAATGTCATCACTTTGGAAGTCAGGATTTTAACATATTGATTCGAGGGGGATGAAACCATTCAAACCATAACATCTATGACTATGAACATTTCTATAAATGTGATCATATAATAAAGTGATCATATAATAAAGGGCAGTGTTGTAGGTACACACTTTAAAAGATGTATGTTGCTGCCTTTCAATGTTACCCCACCCCGTGCCCATGTCAACCCTTTTCACTCCTTTTCTCTTATATTCAAGATAAACTACAAGCTCCTTTAACACAGAAAGTCCTTTTCCCTTTGTCCTCCTGCCTCTCTCCCTCCTGTTATCCCACATCCCATGTGGGGGCATCCATGTTCAGATGAAGTCACTTGCATTACTTTATACCTATGATCCCTTGCTGTCTTCTGTATTTTCTTTCTACTTAAACTCTGCCCTCTAAGAAAGACGTATATTTTATATTTTTCCCCACTTGGCATCTGATTTTATACAGATACACAAAATCATGTATGCACATATGACATGAAAGTCAAAGCAAAATTGTCTTGGGAAACAAAGTGGACTAATGGGAGGTGTGAAAAGAGAGAGGGTTGGGTGTGAAGGGGAATATGCTCAGTGTAGCAACACAATATAGACTTGTATACAGACTGGAAGTATATTAAAAAGAAAGAAAAGTGAAACTGTATCAAACCTAATTTACACACAAAGTGAAATTTCTGTTCATCAAAGGATAAAGAATTACGCCCATATTATAGTTTTATCTTAAATCAAATATGTTTGGTCTTAAAATCAACCAACTGATCAATTAGTCAAGCAACTAATCAATCAATCTAGCTGAGTCTCCTTTCATATTACGTTTTTCTTACAAAGTTATATTCCTATGCCCCCAAAGATATGTAAACACATCTCTTTTTACTCTAGCTTGCAAGCCAAGGACCGCCTTCGTTTAAGAACCATTTCCTCCAAAGCATCTTTGTGTGTATTCCTGGGAAGGCGTCAACACTCCAAACAGACCAAAGATGTACACCATGGAAGCTTGAGCACATTGTGATCAATTCACAATTCACAGCATTAACAAATACACAGACAGCTAATCACCGATGCTGGATTTTTCAGCTCATCATTAAATGGGTTGCTTATTAAAGCATTGTTACAGGTCACCTAGCACCTCTGTCACAGGAGGGCACAGCAAGAGTTGAATAACCATCTTGCTAAAAGGACATGTTGGATATGGTTTGCAGCCTTGGGATAATGAAGAATTGTATAAATTGAATTTCCTTTTCCCCCTATGATACACTGGAATGTAAATTTAGCACACACATACACACACCCACATTCTGTTTTGTCACATTACAAACCCCCTTTAAGGCTTTCTTCTATGTGCTGTGAGGTGGTTTCCTCTGGCTTTGCATGTATGCTGCTTGGCACAAAGGTCATGCCTTAATTTTTAGGTTCATTTCCACAACTCTTTCATCAAGAGCACAAGAACTCTCTCACTTTTCTTGGACTGTGATTGTATTTCTTCATTTTATGAAACTGTTCAAAACATTTCTTCGAGTTAAAAAATACCACCTACAAACTCCAAACCTGTATTTTCGTGGAAGTTAATTGCCCAGTTTCTCCTGCTTGCTATGGCTATGTTGCTATACTATTATCTTATTTATTAATTTTTAAAGTATTTGTTTTTTTTTTAATTTATGTATTTGAGTGATTTGCCTGCAGAGGTCAGAAGAGGGCATTGGATCTCCTGGAACTAGAGTTATAGATGGTTGTGGGCTCAAGGTCTGCAAGAAGAGCAAGTACTGTTTTCTGAGCATAGGGCTGAGAGAAAGAAAGAAAGAGACACATATGGACAGCAATGATTAAGAATTCCTGGGTACACGGGACAGCTAGGTTGGGAATGATATTACATGCCTTTTTACTACATGCCTGTAACATGTAGTATATTTCCTCATTGCAAACATCTCCTTCTGACACGTTCTTGTGCATATGCACATAGGAGCACAGTTGTGTGGAGGTCGGAGGTTGATGTTGGGTATCTTCCTCCCTCACTCTCCATCTTGCTTATAGAGACATAGTTGCTCACTGCCTAGAGCTCGTTGATCTGGCTGGCTGGCAAGCTCCACACTGTTTCTTGTCTCCATCTTCCCCTCACTGCACTGAGGTGAAAAGCATGTGCTACTATTCATGGCCTTTTACAGTAGTGCTAGGAAGCTGAGCTCAGCAACTCATTTTTGGATGCCAAGCACTTTACTGACTGAGCCGTCTCTCCAGCCTCCTGTGTCTGACTTTTATTTTAGGTATGTATTTTAGAAGATGGATGGCCATTTTTGTTCAGTTTTAAAAGCAGATTGTTCTGTTCAATAGGATCAGTCTCAAATTTTAAATGTTTTCCTAACATATAATTATCATCTTCCAGAGACCCAAAAGTACTGTCAATGTGACTGAAATCAGAATGTAAATATTTTATCAACAGCTGTCAACTCTCAATTGGCAGCAAACAGAAGGCCCTCGAATTGCTATCATCTAAGCAGGAGGCTACATCACTTAATTGACAGATAAAACATTCTTCTGGGTTCCATATCTCTGTTAGCTTCTTTAATGCATTAACACAGTGTGCTACTGTACACAATCGCTGTGACAATCAGCATGAAGAGGAGAGGACTTTGCTGTGCCCTCGGGGAGACACTCAGCCCAGGTGTCTGTCTGCCTTTCAGTCTGTTGCTTCAATTCATGATACCTATGGTGTCTGCTGCTCCCGACATAGACTGAATACTGGCATCAGTGGCTTATTATCATGTCCATAAAACGGTAAGAGTTTGTCATCCAAAATAATAAAAATGAATACTTTTTGAGTATTCATTCAACCAGCCTTCTGACTGAGAATGTGCTAGGCCTATCCAATAATCTCTGCAGGATATATAGAAATGGCCTGTCACTCTGACTGTAGATCACAGAAGCCAGTGACTTGAGATTTCTCAAGTAATCTTTCCGAATAAGTTCTGTTATTTTCTGTTTGTACCACTGTCTGGCTCTCTGTCCTTTTCCTTTTTGTCTGCCCCACCCCCCATTTTTTTCCCATTCTTACCCACTGAAGCAGCAGACATATTGGAGCAATCTATAAGTATTGCTTAGTTTTGTTGAGGGCTACTATGTCAAAATGATTTTTCTGACTCTGCAGACACACCTTTAATAAATATTTGTAAGTCTCCTGCAGGGAAAGGTATGCTTTGGCAAATGAGGGTAACAGATGAGGTCCTGTCTTCTTGGAGGTTATACTGCGTCATAATGAGGGAGCGACAACAAGGTATAAATAAGTGTGGCCCAATTATATCTATCTTGCCCTTAAGCTACATCAGTAATATTTGCTAACAAGGGATTATTTTAATATGAGTTTTAAAATTAAAGTCTTTCAATTTTAAAGGGAAGAGAACATAAGTACCTATGGGCCAGAGAGAGACAGAGAGAAAGACACACACACACACACACACACACACACACAAACACACACACATACACACACAGAGAATAAGACAGGGAGATTGAGAAACAGATAGATACAGAGACAGAGACAGACAGACAGACAGTCCATGGAAAAGTTAATGAATGGAAGTGCCAAATGGTATCAAGTGCCTAGGGCAGTGCAAGGGCCCCAAGTGGAGAAAACAATGAGACACATTCACTCTGAAAGAGTGAAGCCAGAGACTAGGAAGCAAAAGAGAACAAGACCAAGTGGGAGCCAGAATCTGTTAATTGCGCTGAGTCATAGCAATGCATTAGGGCTCACTGTAAATGCATGGGAAAGAACAGGAGGGCTCATGTAGGTCTTATGAAGCTTTGCAGAGTTGCAGGTCTTATGAAGCTTTGCAGAGTGGACTTTGCTTGAGCACCAGATATATTTCTGTGTGGCCAGAATGGAAGTCAGGTGACCATCAAGAAACTAATTCCCTAGTCTGAGATACAGTGGGCTGCCTTAGAGTAGTGAGGAATATGGCAAAAGACACCAGAGACCCAGGATGTATTTGGAGAAAAGTGGAGACACTTGGTCTTTTCTAAATATCAAAGAAGACCCAAAGAAGTGAGGCACAATAAGCTTATGAGAACATCTCGCCATTCTTCTTTTACAAACAAAGAGCAAAGGTCGAGACAGGTGAAATGACTTCTTCAAACTATACAAAGGAGCTGGGCTATCACCTGCTGGTCTATCCTCTTTGTTTCTAATCCAGCGATTTTCTCCATTATTCAGCCTTTTCTCCTCAGACACAGCTCAGAACCTTCCTCAGTTCCTGGCATGATTTTTTATTTCTTAGAAAGAAATTTTATTATATAATTTAGTTTTTACCTGCACTATTTCTTTTCTGGAACCAAATAAACATCACTGAAAATGATGGCAGCATGAAGAGGATTTGAGATTGAGATCATAGGGTAAAACAGGAATTTTGGTGGCCACACATAGATCACATCTTCTAAACTTTCATTTCAAAAGGACAAAATACAATAAAAGATGCTAGGAAATAATATTGCATTCCTCGGCATTGACAGGCGATTCCAATGCATCTTCATGCTCTTCTATCCATCCATCTATCTATCTATCTATCTATCTATCTATCTATCTATCTATCTATCTATCTATCTTCTATCCATCCATCTATCTATCTATCATCTATCATCTATCTATCTATCTATCCATCCATCTATCATCTATCTATCTATCTATCTATCTATCTATCTATCTATCTATCTATCTATCATCTATTCATCCATCTATTAATCTCTCTCTTTACTTTTTTATTCCTTCCTTTTTATTTTTTTTTAATTTTTTTTTTGGGTTATTTAAGATAGGGTTTCTCTGTGTAGCCTTGGCTGTCCTTGACTCACTTTGTAGATCAAGCTGGCCTCAAACTCACAGAGATGCACCTATCTCTGCCTCCCTGAGTGCTGGGGTTACAGGCAAGCATCACCATGCCTGGCTGACCCAATATTTTTCTTTCTATTTCCTTTATTCTTTCCCAGAAAGGAACAGACTCATTTACTTTGATAAGTGGAATAATCTAACGGAAAGAAACCTCATGAATCCGCAAAGCACTTCTGAGCTGAGCAGGCCCATGCAATAGCTGTAAACATGTAACCAGCAATAGCCCAGGCTTCTGACACCGCACTGCCAAGATAAGGGCTGGACAGGTACACACTGGAGAAGGACAACCAAGAGTCCTAGTGCAAACCTCACAAATGGATCTAAATTGTTAATAGCTTAGAGCTGTTTCATCATCTTCAAAATGCAGACAAAAGAATATGTGGCCTCTCATACTGCTCTGGACATTAAGTCAAGTGTGGGCAGATGCTGAGCATAAAGGTGAAGGCTTTGAATCAGCTTAGTCCTTGCTTGGATCTGAATGTCAGATGACCCTATAAGCTCAGCCAAGTCAGTGTATGAGTGTGTGTTTCTACACAAGTGTGTGCTTGGGAGTATATGTGAACATGTGTGCACATGTGTGAATCCACGGTCTTTTCAGGGCTTACATTATTTTTTAGTTTCTGCTCTTGACCCCTATAGCTGTGCTGCATTTGTCTTTGAGACCGAAATATGAGGCTGTGCTTCTCTATTAGGACCTTGAGACAGAAGCAAGAAGAAACCTTCTAAAACCAATTCTTTCTAAGGACATTTTCTTTAAGGCTATTACCCAGAGCCCAATGGCCAGAAATGGGCCATACAGCTAAAGTAAAGAGTACTAGGGAGATGGAATGACATTTTTTTTTTCTCTGAGACAAGATTTCATGTCATAGCCCAAGTGGCCTGAAACTAATTACGTAGCCCAGACCGGCTTCAAGTTCATGGCAAACTTTCTGCCTCAGTTTCCTGAGTACTGGAATTATATCTGTGAGTCACCATGTCCACTATGATGTGAACTTTTAGCTGAAGTGCTATCCTTCACAGCATCAAGATTTGACAAGGAAGGAAGGATGGATGTGGGGTCGCATAGTAACAGCATTTGTGGGATAGAAAAAAATATTGTCAACAATAATATACAAAGAGAATTGTGCTGTCTTATAATCTTGCTTTTTATGTTTACAATCTGTTTGGATCACTTGAACAAAGACAATATAAATCAAAGGATAGTTCTTAAATGTAAAATATTTGCAGAAGCAGGCTACCTTTCCAGAAGCTATTCAAGAACATATATTTAGAGTGATCTGTTTGCACAAGCTAAGACACATGCAGGTAATTAAAATATTCTGCATTCTGATGCTGTTGAAGTAAATTATCTACCTATCATCTATCCATCTATTATCTATCTATCTATCTATCTATCTATCTATCTATCTATCTGTCTGTCTATCTATCTATCTACTAACTATATGTGTATGTATATAAATGCACAAACACATACATCTTTAAAATAAAGTCAGCTTGTTTCAAATTTCAGTAACCATGACTTTACTTTAAATTTGAATTGGATAAGGAAAGAACCAAGTGTTATTTCTATGAATACTTGAGCATGTCTGTATGGTCATTAGATGCACACAGTCTGGGAATAAATGTGGACATATTGTAATGATGTGTGTATACAAAGACATCAGGTGAAACCCATTAATTTGAAGGGGAAAAGGTGATGCACACAGCAGACATTTTAAATTATTCCAAACACCAACTTATAATTTATATTTCTCATTGACCAATTTTTGTAGATTAAGCCACTGATTTCCCTTTCAAGCAAAGATACAACTAGAAAAGTTGCTTACCTTACTCTACCTTTGCTGATGTTCAGAATGTCCGTACTTGGCCACTAGTCAGAATGCAGCACTAGAAAACAAGAGAAGGTGGTTAACACAGAAACAGGACCATAGGGAGCAGAGCTTAACAGTTAAGAGAAAACGATTCAAAGAAACATAAAAAATTTAGAGAATTTACAATTTACAATTCTCTAACAAAGTTAGAGAAGTGAATCCACAGGTCACAAGAAGGAACCTCCATATTACCAGAAATGAGGCCATAGGGATTCAGAAAAGCTCAGTTATCTGTTGCTGGGGTTAGAGAGATGGCTCAGTAATTAAAGTGCCTGTCATACAAGTGTGAGGACCTCAGTTCAACCTCTAGAGTTCCCATTAAAGCCTTGACATGATGGTGCACATCGACAATTCCAGGACTTGGAAGGTAGACGAGAGGATTCCCAGAGTCTCAGGCCGGAGAGAGAACCGATTAAAACAAGGGAAGCCAGGGAGAAAGGAAGAGAAAGAAAAGACCTGAATCCAGGCTCCTCATTCCATAGCTTCACCCCCTCAAGTCTCCCTAAGATCAGGTTGACAAAGAAGGTCACTGAGGAATGTGAGAACGATGACATTCCCATTGCTCCCTTTTGTACCTTTTTTATTTTCAAAGGGAAGTCATGTGCCTAATATCCCAGAAGGGCCTGTATTCCATCTTCCCCCAAACCATTCAAGAATATAATCATGTAGTATCCTCAATAACAGTCCCCTCTCATACATGGAATCAAGGAAATGTTAAGAAAATCCCGCCACTCACTTCAAAGCTCTAGCACTAGGCCAGTACCTAGTTTGCTTCCTGCTGCAATAAACACTATGAACAAAAGCAACTTGGGAAGGAACGAGTTTTTTCACTTTATGGGTTATAGTTCGTCACTGAGGGAAGTTGAAGCAGGAAAGGAAGAGAACATGAATCAACATAGCTTACCATTTTGCTTCTTATACTTAGCTTGCCACCTTTCTTTTATATCCTGAGGATGGCTCCTCCCACAGAGGGCTAGGCCTTCCCATAATCAATCAGAAATCAAGAAAATGCCCCACAGACATGAGAACAGGAAAATCTGATGGAGGCAGTTTCTCAATAGAAATTTCTTCATCCCAGGTATGTCTTGATGCGTGACATTTTGATAAAACCTAACCAGCACTTCTTTTATTAACCTAATTGATAATAGTTCTGTGTGCATGTATTTGGGGGCCAGAGCACAACCTGGATGTCATCCTTAGGAACACTGTCTACCTCCTTTGGAGAATGGTGCCTCGCTGCCTTGAAGTTCACCAATTAGGCTGGCCAACGAGCACCATGGATATGTAATTCTCTGTGTCCCCAGTGCTGGGATTACAAGTATGTACTACTGTATCCATCATCTTCAAGTGGGCCCTGGAGAGCAAACTTAGGTCTTCATACTTATGTGGCAAGCACTTTACTGAGACATCCCTGACACTACTTTTAAAGCTTAATCAGACAAAAAGGGGGGGGAACACCATGGGAAAGCACAGGGGAAGTGTCGGGGTGAGAAGGATGCTACTATGAAGATGTGAAGGAAGCAGGTACCACAGAAAAGAAAATGTGGCCAAGGTTTGCACAGAAGGAACCGATGAGACAGAGGAGCTTCAAAGAGAGAAGTAGGTGGGAGCCTACAGTCACATCCAATGAACTTCCTCAGTAAAGAAGAGGAACTGAGGCAAACTCTATAAGTGTGGCCTGTGACAACAAAAGCTCAAAGATGCACAGCAAACTTTAAGAAGGTTTTCTAGCAACTGAAAAGTGTAGTTCATAAGTCAAAAATAGATCTGCATTATGTTCACTTACTCTGCAAGGAATAGATGGAAAAAATGAAAAGCAATAGGCACTCAGTCAATTTGAGAATCACTTCTTACAAAGCATTAGATATCTGCCATCTGGATACCAACTCTTCCTGTCCTTGGGGCTTTCCCTGAATCATTGCTTACAGTCTGGGACCCACCAAGGGTCTTTTGCCTATTTGCACCTGAAATGAACAAAACATTATGGACCCATCCTCTCCTATGAGCCCTTGATTAAGAAGAGTATGTGATAAAAGGGACAGACTATAGAGTTGAGCATTGTATGGCCTCCATTTTCTTTCTTTCTTTTGTACACAGGGCAGCTGAGGCTGAGGTATGGATGGGACTTGGGTCATCACAGGCTAGACCTTGAATCTAGTTCTGTTTGAGTGCCCTACCTTTGTGTTCTTGTACTTGCTACATAAGCACTAGGACCTTTGCGTCTTCTCCATACCAACATATCCTTAGAAGCAAACATCTATCCTTAACCCGACATAAGCACTACTGTCCCTTCTGGAAATGTGGTCCAATGACACTTTGGTGGGACTAGGCAGTATTTCTCTCTCTCATCACCATCTGAAAAGCAGTTTCTTTGTGGCATGTGGAAACGCTGATGAGTACAGAGGCTATTTGTCAGGGCCGGTGTCCTGTAGGATCTGATATTGGCATTATAAGTGTGTATGACTATGCTTGGCTTTCAAATGGGTACTGAAGATTAAACTCAAAGGGCAAATGCATAGCCAGATAATTCCTTTCCCAGGCATGTCAATCATCTCCTAGTGCCCTCCCATCTTCTACAGAACAGTTACTGAGCCATCATCCACTATCTGGATTTCATTGTTAAAATTGGTTAAGTCGGCCAGAGCAGACTTTGGTCAACAAATTCATCATGTTTGTCTAATTTACAACCACAGCTCCTGACTTGCTGACTTGTTGGATCCAGATTGCTTTGACAAGTCAATATATAGTCATGAGTAATTTGAAATTACATTAATGTGACAATAACACACAAGGGATCATGAGAGTAGCTGTTGATTTAAGTTTCTGTTCACTAAATGGATTTGGGAGCAATTATTGAGGCTTGAAGGCTCCCAAGTTTATCCAGTATCAGATATAGTAAAGTATTCACTTTGAAAGCTAGCAAGCATGCTGGCTTCAGTCCTAGCTTCAAATTCATTCTATTGCCAATTACTTGTATATGGCATTCACTTATGGCTACAAACCTCTGACTGTAGCAGTTTGTTTTTTTCAGATTCCAGTAACTACTGTTCAGAAGGTTACAGACTCAGAATATGGCTGGTGATGCCAAAGATGGCTGTCATAATTATGCAGATAGCTGAACACAGAGGGTCACAATGCTAGGAACAGAATAATATCCACGAAAGGCTAGAAGACAGATTTCTCTCCATGGAACTGCAAACTGCTGTTTTGATTGACGGCATGTAAGAGTTAGGCTGTCTGTCCACTTTTGAAGTAATAGTCTTTTTCTTGATTTATCTATAGTGACTCCAGGAACCGCAGAGAAGTAGCGACTCTGGACTTTCAGGATGATAATCTGCCAGGACTTATTTTCTTAAAACTTTGTTGGAAAAAAAAAAAAAAAAAAAAAACCTTTGATTCTTTCTAATTGTTTTGAGGATGCACATTTCTCTTATCTCCAGAAAGACACGAAGCATCAGCTTAGATTCTCCCCACGCTTTCTTTTTCCAGTTTAAGTAGATGATAAATGAGTCCCTAGTCATCTGATTTAGATAGAATTGAACCTGTTCACAGTCTTGAAATAAATGGGCTTAATTAACTAATTTAACTCTTGAATTCGTCTGAAATTAGATCCTAGAACCTTAGGGATAGTCAAAATATTCCCATTTTAATATCAAAGTTTACTAGCCTACTTTATTTGAGGACCAAAATAACAAGTGCTTTGGCAAAATTGAGACTGGAAGCTTTTTATGGGTATGTGTTAATATAGCACTAAAACTCAGAGAGGGGCAACACTTGTCAGCATTACATTATTGCTGGTGCTCATGCGGAAGTCACCCACTCCCTGATCTGTCCCTCATCTCTTCTCATCAGAGCAGGGGAGATAGAGTAACTTACGACACGAAGTGATTCTTTCTGAGTAGACGTGTGTGCACATGCATTTGCAAGTCAAAAGTCAGCTTCGGGTACCATCCTTCAGGTGTGACCCACTTTGTGCTTTCGATACAGGGTCTCTCATTGGGACCTGAAGGCTCCCTGAGTAGGCCAGGGTGGGCGGCCTTTGAGCTCTCATCCTTCTGTCTTCACATTTCTAGCTCTTGGTTTAAAGGGAATGCCACCATCACAGAGGTTTCCTCATGTGGGTGCCAAGGATGGAACTCAGATCCTCAGTCTTATGCAGAAGGCACTTTAACAACTGAGCTATCTCTTCATCCCTAAAATGGTTCTTTAAATAAAATGACTTCATCTTATATCAGAGAACCAAAAAGAGCTGCAAATGAAAGGAGTTGGGATTATTATTTTCAATTTGTTTTTATTATTTTCAATTTGTAAATGAAATACACAGGTCCAATAGTTGTCCCAAAGTATTGTTCAGTAAATAAATGGTGTGGCTGTCAGGCAAGCCTGTTCCCTCCCCCCATTAAAAACTAAACCCCATATGATTTCATAGAAACAACCATAGCATCTTTACCTAGAAAGACAAAGGGGATCAACATTGGAAGTAAGAGAAAACAAGTAACAGGACAGGAGCCTACCTCAGAGGGCATCTGAAAGATTCTACCTAGCAGTGTATCAAAGTAGATGCTGAGACTAATAACCAAACATTCAGCAGAGTACAGGGAATCATATGAAAGAAGGGGGAGTTAGTGCGACCTAGAGGGGACAGGTGCTCCACAAGAACAAAATATATCAGGGCACAGGAGTCTTCTATGAGACTGTTTCTCCAAAAAAGGACCATACATAGATATAACCTAAAACCCCTGCTTGGATGTAGCCCATGGTAGCTCAGTATTCAAGTGGGTTCCCTAGTATGGGGGACAAGGATTATTTCTGACATGAACTCAGTGACTGGCTCATTTATCTCCCCCCGCCCCGAGGGAGGAGCAGCCTTGCTAGGCCACAGATAAGAACACTGCAGCCAGTCCAAAAGATACCTGATAGGCTAGGGTAAGATGAAAGGGGAGGAGGACCAGCCCTATCAGTGGAAGAGGGTAGGGAGGAAATGAGAGAGGGAGGGTGGGGTTGGGAGGGAAAGGGAGAGGGGGCTAAGGCTGGGAGACAAGTGAATGACCTGTGATTAAAATTAAATTAAATTAAAAAAAGAAACAACCATAGCAAATATTTACCAAAATTAAGTCCTAGCCACCAGAAGCAACTTTGGGAGAAAAGGGTTTACTTGAGTTAAAGCGACAGTCCATAATCCTGGGAGTTAAAGACATGATCTTGATGCTGGAAGCTGGAGGCAGGGAATGAAGCAGAGACTATAGAGGAATGGGGGTATCGGCTTGCCTGTTACCTGCCCTGCTACCTTTCTTATACAGCCCAGGTCCGTTTGCCTAAGGATGGTACTGCCCACTGTAGGCTGGGCCCTCCTACACCAACTAGCCAATGTATAGATTTCATGCAACATAACGAACACTGTAACGAGGTAGCACAGGGCCATATAAGATCAGAGCATAGACTAAGCTTGTTGGCTGCAGCAGGCAGTTCAATGTTACTTTACTTTATTGTATTTTCCAAAAGACAGAGGAAAAACTGAGAAAGAAGAAGCTTGGCATAACCAAACACATCCCAAAGTATTGTTCAGTCAGTAAATCTTGTCATGCCCATCTTTAATTTTTATCCAATTTGTTGCTCAATTCTACTGCGTACAGATACCAAATAGCAGCTAGTTTCAGCTTTGATTTTTTTTTTTAATAATAAAGCCCTAGGAAATTGAAGTTGTAAATACATATTAGCCCAATTTTTACAGATTCTAAGTTCCATTTTTTTAATCGTAGTGAGTTTAAAATGAAATCTGAATTTTAAGTAGCCTGTGGCTGAAGACAAAGCAGATATTTTACGCATATTCTCCTGTTTACTGACATCTTACAGAATAAGGATTAAAAAAAAAACCAAAACCCCAAACTTCAGCTTTATTTATTAAATTAAACTTTTTACTGTATATTAATTTACAAGAGAATAAATTTTAGTATAACATCTCACATTGTGTCAGCTCCCTTTATAGTGATTATTTCTAAGAGGCTTTTATTTTTAATATATGACTTTGTGTGTGAGTGCGTACACACGAACACAAATCCACGTGGATCTTAGGAGACTGCTTGGAATTGGAGTTACAGGGGGTTGTCAATGCCTGGCATGGGTGCTGGGACCGAAACTCAGGATCTCTGCAAGGCCCATGTTCCCTTAACCACTGGGTGAAAGAGCTGTTTTTTTTATTAGACTTATCATGACATCTTTTGAACCTTGGGAGGTAGGGTGGTAAAAAGTTAGTGTCACTGGTCCAGATGGAGTAGGCTATAGAGGAAACATGGGTTTAAACAAGCTCATTTTTCCTCTTGTACCATAAAAGGATTGGTTTCTATTTACTTTGTCCCAGTTGTGACCTGAAATAGTCCATCACGTGTAAATCTAGAAGACAAGCTTATTTATAATTAGCAGTAGCCTACAGAGACAGAAGGGTGTGGGAACAAAGAGAGTCAGAGATTGTTCACCCTGTTTCTGCTTGTATTCTCTTGAACCTTGACCTCTACAAACCTTAATTCCAAGCAACACAACAACCCAGACGAAGATTTGAAAAAAGGACCATTAAAGTAAAATAATACACAATAAAATAATTTTCTCTTTACTTTAAAAAAAATCACAAATGCACATTCAAAGGACAAATATAAATGGTCTCATTTCCTTCCACTCTCGGGCTCTTTGGTGTTAACTGAAGTCCGTCATTTCCTGTGCTCTCCTCTCTTTGAAATACATCCATCTCCTTTATGGAGATCATGCCACTTAGATGTCTATTCATTTGTCCTTCACACTGGACATAAGTGAATCTTTTTAATCCACATATATCTCATGTGGATTTATATGAAAATTGATCCACATCAGTTGTTTTTTTAAGTATAGAATTAAGGTTATCAGTACTATAGTAATAATAATCCTTCTATGTGTGTATACTTATATTATAATTAAATATTCCTGTAGCAATGATTCAGGAGTTATAGAATTTTTGCATTTAAAGTTTTGTTTGATGTCAATGAACTGCTTATCAAAAAGTAGCTATTTTATTTTCCCTTTCCTCACCATAATTGGATATTGTCTCAATAGAGCTGTTGATTTACATTATATTCATCATTTTGGGCTGATGTCTATATTTATGCATAATATATCTGCAGTTATATGCCCATCTCTCTATGTGTATGAATTCTCAGTGATAGCCTTTCCTTATCCTTGGGATTCTAAGGATTCCTGTGCTGACAGCAGATTGGAAACAAGAATTTTCTAGATTCCTATGCTACAAAGAATAATTTTCAGAAAACACATTTAGTTAAAAAACAAACAATAACTATAATTCAGAGAGAAGATTATAAAAGGGTTTGCGTCCTAGCCAGTGAAAACTACAAAAAATGCATCCGTTAGTGAGTCACCCTACAAGAAAAGATAACCCAACCTAAAAGTCAATGCTATTATCTCTCCCATGAAACCATAATTTAAAAATTTTCCAACCCACCAAATAGTTTCCTGTAATCTTTAAAAGCTAAAAAAAAAGTGTAACAAAAGGACCGGTCCTTGAACTACTTAATTTTATGAACAGTGCTATATCTCTAAAATGCTGCTTTCTAGCAGACATGGGTGAGCTCAGGGGCTGGAAATGTTAACCACCCTTTTCTTCAGGTGACCTTTCTCAAGTCCTGCTCCAGGTGGCTTTAATTACAGTCTTTAAATCGCAGCCTGCTCTTAGTGTCCCTGCTTCTTAGTGTTTCTTTGTCTCCCTAAGTCATAGCATGAATATGAAAGTCCAGGAATAAATGCCTTTTTTTTCAACACTTTTACAGAGTTGACCAAGCCATAGTGTTTACAAGGGGTTAAGAAATGGAGTTTTGAAGAGATGAAATCTTCCTGGCGTTTAGATTCTTATAAAGGACATTCTTTTGGATGCTTCCAGAAGGAGCTAAAGAACAGGATCAAGGTAGAAAATTGCCATCCCAGGTCATTGCTCTGCAGTAGAACAGCCAGACAAAACTCCAACACTTTGGAATTTACTAGAAGACAGAACTCTGAACAATCTCTGCTCTGCTCCAGTTTAAAGTCTTTAGGCAGATTTACTCTCAAGCAAGCAAATGATGGTATTATGCTGCTTGGTATCCAATACTGGCCTTCTGGGAGATGCTTCCCTTTTTTCTTTTCAATCTTCAAAGTCATTTTTATTTTTTCTTAGGTTCTGCCAGACAATCTTTTATTACATCATAAAAGTAATAGTAAGCACTAGATCTTTCAAAATATGTTCTTACCAACTTTCAGAAATTAAAAACGCATAACCACATCTATAATATTTTAATCTCAATAACATAAAAATTAAAGTCAAACTTTCGTATGCAAAATAGACTCTAAAACTGGAAACCTCAGAACCAAGTACTAACCCTCCCTTATTGAGGGTCACTGCGACTGGAGGGGGCACTGTAATGAGCCAGGAACTTAATTTCAGCTCATACATAGAAAAAAAATCTGAGGAGAATATGCTTACAATGAGGAGCACATTCTGAAATAAACGGCTTGGGCCGGCTCTTTACCATTCTGGGGTTCATACGCAACCAGACCTGGGATGAAACATTCAGCATCACAGTTACTTTGAATCCAGTTTCCAGGGTAAGCCAAGTTACTTCTGTTTCAGACAAGAAAAGTTGCTGTGAGCTGAACTCACATCATAAGGAGGATGCATAGGCTGAGTTCCTTGGCCATATTTCCACCAGACAAAGCCTTACTCTTAATTATTTTTATTTATGTGTGTGTGTGTGTGTGTGATGTGTGGGTGAATGTCCATGGAGTACAGAAGAATCATAAGATCCTTTGCAGCTGGAATTACAAACAGTTGTGAGCTTCCTGGCATGGCAGTTGTGGGTGATAATTGACCTTGGGTCCTCTGCAAGAACCATGACTGCTGTCATACTCTAACTAAACCAAAAAGCTGTCTGTCATTAAATTGCTTCTGTCAGGCATTTTGTCATAGGGTAATAAGAACCCGTGATACATTCCCTCAGTCACAACCCCCCTCTTTTGGTTAATGGTGAGGCTTATCAGTTTCTTTATAATTGCACATTATTCCTACTGATATATTTGCGCATGTGTCCAAAATATGTCTTTACATACACACTGCTGCCCAGATGGACAAACAACCCAAACCAAAGGAAACGGTAAAGTCAAGCCAGGCACTTTGCAACTGAAGCCCTTCTTTGGTACACCGTAGTTAAGATAAAACTTCTTACAAACGATTAATGAAAAGGAAACAACTGGGCAGAGAATATTTGTAAACAATTCTGTAAGGTGTGATAGAATGAGACATTAGGGATACTGTTGAAACAATGGTAATGTTAGAACTTAAAAGGGATGGTCACATGTACCCTTAGGTACAAACTGTGGCCGATTATCTTGTCATTGTATCAGAAAAGTGAGGGGAAAAAATAGTTCCAGAACTGTCCATCATGTAGTGTGCTGTTCAGAATTATACTTATTTAAAAACTACAAGGCTGGGGAGATGGCGCTGTGGGTGAAGTGCTTGCTGCTCAAGAGTGCGGACCTGGGTTTAAGTCTCCAGTACGCGTTTAAGGCTGGACGCAGTGGTGCGCGCAGCTGTGATCCTGCATTCTCATGAGGTGAGACGGGGCAGGGACAGGTGAATCCTGAATGCTGTGGGCCAGCTAGCCTGGTGTACGAAGTAGAGAGCAAGAGGCCCCATCTCTAAAGAGGTAGAAGGTGATGATCGACACCAAGGTCATCCTCTGACGTCCACGTGTGTGTGCACTGACCTGCACATGCCTACAGCATGCACAGGGACACCACACACACAACTACAGAAGCTTTTTTTTAATTTAATTTTTTTTCTTATCAGTTACATTTTATTAACTCTGTATTCCAGCTGTATCCCGCTCCCTCATTCCCTCCCAGTGCCTCCCTCCCTCCCTCATCTCCACCGTGCCCCTTTCCAAGTCCACTGATGGGGGGGATCTCCTCCCCATTCATCTGATCCTGTTTTATCAGGTATCTTCAGGACTGGCTGCAAAGCCCTCCTCTGTGGCCTAATAGGACTGCTCCTCCCTTGGGGGGTGGGGAGGTCAAAGAGCCAGTCATTAAGTTCCTGTTAGAAATAGTCCTTGTTCCCCTCACTATGGGAAATCAATTGGTTACTGAGCTACCATAGGCTACATCCGAGCAGAGGTTCTAGGTTATATCCATACATGGTCCTTGGTTGAATGTCAGTCTCAGAAAAGACCCTGTGCCCAGATATATTTGGTCCTTGTGGAGCTCCTATCTTTTCCCCATCATACTAACTCCCCTTCTTTCATATGATTCCCTGTACTCTTCAAAGGTTTGGTTATGAGTCTTTGTATCTGCTTTGAAAACACTGCTAGTTAGAGTCTTTCAGATGCGCTCATTAGACTCCTATCATACGTTCAATGCACATCCCATCTGTCTTTCTAAATGAGGATTGATCATCTTACCCCATGTCCGCTCTCTTGATTATCTTTTTTAGTTGTATAGATTTCATTATGTTTATCATATAGTATAGGTCTATATAAGTGAGTATATACCATATTTGTCTTTCTCCTTCTGGGATATTTCACTCAGAATGATCTTTTCTAGATCCCACCATTTGCCTGCAAATTTCATGATTTCCTCCTTTTTGATTGCTGAGTAGTATTCCATTGTGTAAAAATACCACAATTTCTGTATCCATTCCTCTGTTGATGGACATCTGGGTTGTTTCCAGATTCTGGCTATTACAAATAAAGCTGCTATAAACATGGTTGAGCAAGTATCCCTTTCGTGTACTTGAGCAAAGTTTGGGTTTATACCTAGCAGTGGTGTGGCTGGGTCTTGAGGAAGCACTATTCCTAATTGTCTGAGAAAGCGCCAGATTGACTTCCAAAGTGGTTGTACCAGTTTACATTCCCACCAGCAGTGGAGGAGGGTTCCCCTTTCTCCACAACCTCTCCAGCATGTGTTGTCACTTGAGTTTTTCATCTTGGCCATTCTGATGGGTGTGAGGTGAAATCTCAGGGTCGTTTTGATTTGCATTTCCCTGATGGCTAATGAAGATGAGCATTTCTTTAAGTGTTTCTCTGCCATTCGATATTCCTCTGTCGAGAATTCTCTGTTTAGCTCCTACAGAAGTTTTTAAGTCATGCTGTAATTTCAAAAGTTTCCTATGGTTTCATCCTTTTTCTCAAAACTAACTCTTGCAAGAATTGCTTAGAGCTACCAGGATTATCTGATTTTGACCCCTGGCCAACATAGCAAGGCAAGGGAGGCAAAATTTGCAGTTATGTGAGATTTCATAGATGCTCACAACACTTCCTAGATTATACTCCAAGTAGCGCTGTAATATTCTAGAAAGGGGTTCAATGCTTAAATAAATTTGAGAGTCACTGGGTTTCAATACTGTGTTTCTTCATGATCATAGCAGGAGTAGGCAGAAGTGTGAGGTGAGACATGAGCTGTGGCTTTCCTGAAGGCATGTCCATTCTGACAGCTGCTTCCCCCAACTCTGTTTGAACAGCTTACGTATTCTTAGGGAAGACAGGGCAAATGCTACATTGCCTTAGCAGCACAGAAATACTTGTCTCTACTTCAGTGCAGGAACAGAGACTTAATTCAACTACTCACTCAGAGTCCAGCCTAGATGATAATGAATTTGCTTTTAAGCTTGCAGAAGTATTTTTCCCCGAGTTCATTTACTCTATAAATGTAATGAAAAATAAACTTACTTCCTGAAAGGAGAATACTGAATATGTACTGAATAATAACAACATCATTACCGTACCACAAACAACAATAACAATAACAGCAAAACAATCAATTGGGGGTTTGAAAAGAATCTGACAACATTATTTAGAAATACATACTTTCAAATACCATGTTTTGAAATGCAACCTTGACATTCTACGACACACTCTTAAAAATTCTAATGAGCCTCTGAGCCTGTATTTTGCTAAAATTTCAACCTCTTAAATGTTTGGAAAGGTCACTTTGAAGATGATGAATTATAATTTTGGCAATTCCAACTGTACAGCTGTTCTCCGGAAATATAACACCCGTGGCAGCGTAAACTTCATGCTTAATCAGATTCCCTGGAGTTTTTCTTGTTAAATAATCTTTCAGAAGGTGTTTTACTTTCTTGAATTAGCCTAGTGTTTCCATGTTGGCTTTAATGATACTTCTGATTGGTGAATGGTTAACATTTACTACAGGATATTGGACTACCAGGAGCCGAGGGCTTCCTGGATCTGTGTGGCAGATTCAGAAGTCCGTTAAGAGACTCCCTCAAGGATAATCTTAAAGAAAGGCTGCATAAGATATCCTATGTATTACACCAAGTGACAACTTCCTAGTCTAATAATAATAATAATAATAATAATAATCATCATCATCATCATCATCTACACAAAATAAGCTTGTTGTCAAGGCTTACACCTGTAATCATAGCTGTCGGAAGACTGAGGCAGGAGGATTTCTACAAGTTTAAGGATACCCTGGACTATATGGTGAGTTCTAGGTTAGTCTCTGTTACTGAGTCAGACCTTGGTCCCACCTGACTACACTAATCTTAAGAGACACATAGGTTGGAGTATCAGTCTCAGGAAAGACCCATGTGCTCAGATATTTTGGTTCTGTTGTTCTCCTTGTGGAGTTCCTGTCCTTTCCAGATCTTACTATTTCCCACTTCTTTCCTAAGATTCCCTGCACTCTGCCCAAAGGTTGCCCATAAGTCTCAGCATCTGCATTGATAGTCTGCAGGACAGAGCCTTTCAGAGGTCCTCTGTGTCAGGCTCCTGACTTGTTCCCTCTTTTCTCCTTCTTCTGATGTCCATCCTCTTTGCCTTTATGGATAGGGATTGAGCATTTTAGCAAGAGTCCTCCCTCTTGATTAGTTTCTTTAGCTGTACAGATTTTAGTAGGTTTATCCTATATTATATGTCTATATGAGTGAGAATATACTGTGTGTGTCTTTCTGCTTCTGGGACAGCTAACTCAGGATGATCTTTGATAACCTAAGACCCCACTACCACCCACACAGATGTAGCCCATGGCACTTCAGTATCCAAGTGGGTTCCATTGTAATAGGAACAGGGACTGTCTCTGACATGAACTGATTGGCCTGCTCTTTAATTACCTCCCCCTGAGGGGGAAGCAGCATTACCAGGCCACAGAGGAAGACAATGCAGCCACTCCTGATGAGACCTAATTCACTAGGATCAGAAGGAAGGAAAGAAGATCTTCCCTATCAGTGGACTTGGGGAGGGGCATGCATGCAAAGGGTGGAAAAAGGGAGGGATTGGGACTGGAGGAGAGAGGGAACAACAGGGGGGATACAAAGTGAATAAAGTGTAATTAATAAAAAATTAAAAAAAGAGACAGATAGGAAATCTAATGGTATCCGAGTGGATATGTTGAGTAATCAGGTTTAAAAAAAAAAGTGACACAGTCAACTTGTAGACTGTTAACAGTTGTGGCTATAATTTGCTATTTACTTATTTAGGGTATTTTTATCTTTGAAATTGTCCCTAATACATATCCATAGGTACTAAATAACATGTGTGAAAACACGCAGAGGAAAAACCACGGCAAAAGAGTGGGATGATCATTGTAGGAGAAGAGGGAAAAAGGAGGGTTTGAGCTGTGCTGCAGGCACTATTTTCAAAAGTTGTTTACAGAGTGCAGCAAAGAAGGACCCTAGCCCTCCAGAGTCCTATAAGAACCATGCTTTGTGTTCAGGGTTAAAGGTCAACTTTCATTTGCTGTCAGTTCGTGGTACAGATTGGTGGTATTACTTCTGTCAGACACTATGGTGATGGAGACAGGGGCCTGTAGAGAACATGAGTTAACATTTTTCTTTTCCATGTAAAGATACATTGACTCTCTTTAGGTGATTGGTGAATATACAGATTAAATTCTGGAGATATCTCTGGGAGTTGTCCATTGCCTGGTTGTTTAGTTGACTAATGAATGCAGGGGCTGGGGAGATGGTGGCTCAGTGGTTAGAGTGCGGGCCATGCAAGTGTGAGGACCTGAGATCTCCAAGAATTCACTTAAATGCTGTGTGAGTGTGGTGTCTCACCTGCAACTCCAGTCTCAGAAGGCAGAGACAGAGGCCTCCCAGGGCAAGCTGTCTTGAGAGACGAGGGGAGCTGCACAGCCTGGGTTAGACTGAGAGACCCACCCTGCCTCAGTGAATAAAGTGGAAGAGCAATGGAGGGTGATTTCTGACGTCACGCTGGGATTCAAAATTCAGGACACGTGTGCAGCAATGCTTACCAACATACACACACACACACACACAACTTAGTAAATCTTGTCTTAAAGTGCTTTGATATACTATTGTATGGCATAATTAATACATTATCTTTCTTTTTTGATGTTTTTATTTGTTCGTTTGTCTTGTTGTGTTTTTCAAAACAGAGTTTTTCTGTGTATCCTCACCTGTCTTGAGTTCACTCAGTAGACCAGGCTGGCCTCTTCCTTCCTGAATGCTCCCAGCTCTAGTCTTCCTAAAACTGAAAGCCCCTGATGGCTCCCTATGGCTCTATAGTAACATGAACAAAGGAGATTCATTTCTACCTAAGGGACCCTCCTGTCTGGCCAGGGAAGGAGCTTTGTCTTGACTGTCAGCGGGCAGTTTGCTTTCTCTTAGAAAGGCCTACCTAGATCTCCAATTTTAATGAATTTCAGTGTCTCCAAGAGCAAGTGTTCACTTTGCTTTTTGAAGGGACGAAATAAACCAGCACATCTGAAGTACACAGGAGATAAGCGGACAGAAAGTGTTGTAGAAGCTAGAAGTTCCTATTGCAATATAATCTGACATCCCCAAAGTACATTAGCAATAGCATTCTTTTGCAAAATCCAACCACTGTATCCTTTTTCTTCCAGGTATCTGCCTGAGCTCAGCTCCTGTATCTGGTCTATGAGAGATTTACAGAAATGGTGCCTGCACCGCGGTGTTCGAGAGGTCAGATATAGCCAGAGTGCTGGGAAAGCCCGCCCAGGGGGGCTGTCAAGAGAGAAACCCTGGAAAAATGTACACTTTGTATATTTGCTCTCAAATTGGGAAGTAAAATAAAGTGAGGTAGAAATGGTTTCATTCTTGTGGACCATCTTTTAAAATTATGATTGAGTTGGGAGACGAAGAAAATAATTAGGCTCGCTAAACGTCTCATTATTAAAATCAAACCCAAACCACTATGAGTACTGAGAACTCTGTCAGCCGAATAGCATTCTTTCATTCTTCTCCATTTTTCCATTTTATTGGAGATTAGAAGTGAAAATCTTTTAGCTAATAGGCTATTTTTAATACAGGCTAGCTATAATACCTTTGGGTTTGAAAATTCTACCAATCCTATATGTCTGGAATATTTATCACTGTGATGTTCTCAGAATTGTTGACAATTACACACTGATTTGAGGGCTGACTTTGAACATTCTAAATGTAAATAATCCTAAAATCCATAAATTAATATCTACTTATCTGTGAATTACTTTTAAATAAATGTATTATTAGTGTTTGCTGTGTGTAGGCTGTGTGTAGTCCACATGTGGAACTCACAAGACAATTTTGTGGGGTCTGAGGGTCAAACTGAGGTCACCAACCAGATGTACTCACTGAGCCACCTTGCCAGTCTCCATGATTGTCCTTTAGCCACACACAATATTAACTCTACTGAGAATATACATTTAAAATATTTTAAGTGTGTGTGTGTGTGTGTGTGTGCGCGCTTTAACTTGATGCCAGAATAGGACGCTGGATCCTCCAGAGCTGGAATAGCAGATGGTTGTAAGACACTTGGCATCGCTGCTGGGAACTGAATTTAGGTCCTCTGCAAGACAAGTGATTGTTCTTAAATGGTGAGCTGTCTTTCCAGCCCCAGAGAATAAATGTTTTGTTGGACAAGATAAACGTTAGTATTTTTACCAGCTCAGAGCAGGATAGATCACTGAGAAACTGAGGCATTAGGAAAGGAATGGCATAGAGTTCAACATGTTTGCAAAGAAGCACTACAATTCTAAAAGTTACTTTGACACTAAGCATGCCCTGATAGCTACCCACCCATGTCACACTGATAATGTAGTAAGTCTAAGGTAAGGGGTCATCTGAATTTTTATACTCTATGTAGCATTGGTTTTTTTTCTTTGTGTTTTTTATCTTCACAATACTATCCAATGCTTTAATGTGCTTCATTTTAAAGGATCAATATGGCGTGTGTGTATGTGTATGTGTGTGTGTGTGTGTGTGTGTGTGTGTTTTAAGACAGGGTTTCTTAGTTGTCCTAGAACTTGTTCTGTAGTCCAGGCTGACCTTGAACTTATAGCGATCTACCTGCCTCTGCCTCCCAAGTCTTGGGATTAAAGGTGCGCGCCACCACTGCCTGGCAGCCATAAATATTTTTAACAGAAGCAGTTACATTCCCAGCTTTTGCATTTCTTCAGCTGCCAGGCTCACAAGTTAATTTTTGATGAGTATAGTGAGTCTGTTTGAGCCACAGGCTTTAAGAAAGTACAGGTGAGCTACAGGGCTATTTGAACAATGCTCTTTTCCAGGCGTCTTTCCTAATTGCCACTGGCAGCACTTTGCACTTCTGATGAGGGTGCAGTGATTGGTGGGGCTGAGTGGATGTACATGTGTGAGAAGGGTAGTGATGAAAGAGGGATAAGACGGAGAATAAAATACACACATGTGCCAGGGAGAGATGCAAAGGCACAGAGACATGAATATACACAACTGTAACTTGATTTCTCCTGCAAAGCCTTATGACTCCTTTGTTTCTATTCCCTATGCAGTGATAGCCCTTCTCCTAACACCACTCCGTATGGAGTCCTAAGCCCTTAGGCTTCTTTTTTCTGTATGTACCATCTGACCATGAGCTCTACTTCATTATGTGGTATTTGAACTGGAGCACATTTCAAAGATATAAGCTGTGTCTCTGTGTGTGTGTCATGCACATGCATTCATCGCTTATATATAAATATCTTCAAAAACCTACATTGAAATGTGTATGAAGACATACATATACATAGTCTGGATTTTTTTTTCTTATGTCACATGCAAATGTACTGCTGTGGAGATGCTTTCTCTGTTGTAGGTCATGAGGTCCATGGAGTTAGTCTCCAGCAAGGAAGATGTGAGCTGAAGAATGAGCAAATTCTTCTCAAATTTCATGAACACATCATCTCTTCACTTTCACTGCTAGTGTTTTCCTAAGAGCACGGGATGGGGGGGGGGCATACAGAAAAGGAGGGCACAGTGCCCCAAACACCACCTGCCTATTTTGTAATAGTTCACACCGCATTCTCTTAAGCTCAAGTTGACATCCAGTGTGGGCTTACTCATTCCATACAGTTTTCACAAGTTATGCCATAATTTTTTTCACTGTAACTCTACGGTGAGGCTCGGGGGTATGTTTCAAATTTTACTGCTATAACTGATGAAGGGAAATTGAGTCTTGGGGAACTTAGGCAGATTCCCTACTGGTGGATCTTGAGGCTGATCTGTCCAACTCTACAGCTGGAACCATTATGATCGCCTACAGGAATTGCAAAAGTTAGTTTCCCATCATACCCAAAGTAAGTTCCTGTAAAATCCAGAGGGTACTGAGAAGCACTTAGGGCATGTACCTTTAGGGGATGCGAAAAAGGAAGCCTGAAGAAAAATGAATTAGAAATTCATCATTTCTCAGAGTGCTAGGACAACACTTCTCAGAGTTTATGGGATAGTGAAGTTGGCAAGCAGTGAGGGCTAGGCTGTTTGCTATTTATCTCTGGGTCTGATTGCTTTCTCCTTATCTGTCTGAAGAGGAGGGCACGCACTTTACAGAATAAGAAGAAGTTTTCTCACTTAAGGAAGATCAAAAGTCATAAAAAGGACTTTGACAAATGTACAAAGTATAGAAATCCTTGATTGACACAAAGGACCAGTCAATCATCAGCTACAGCTCCATTCATAAAACCAACTAATGAAGATTCAGTAAAAACAGCCCAATTAAATGTGTCCTTTTTGTCTTCGGAAAGAATGCTCTAGTTTCATTTCTGTGACTGTGCTAAAGTATCTTGGCAACCAATGAATGGATACAGAAACTATGGTGCATTTACATAATGGAATACTACTCAGCTATTAAAAACAAAGAAATCATGAAATTTGCAGGCAAATGAACAAAACTAGAAAAGATCATCCTAAGTGAGATAACACAGACCCAGAAAAACATATATGGTATGTACTCACTTGTAAACAGATAGTAGCCATATAGTACGGGATAATCATATTATAATTCACAGACCCAATGAAGCTAAGGAACAAGGAGGGCCCAAGGGAGGACACTTGAATCTCACTGGAAAGGGGGAATAGAATAGACAGAGGAAGTGCTTGAAGAGAAGGAACAGGATAAGGGAGAGCGCTGAGGGAAATGAGGGTGGGGACCAGATGTGGGGAGAGCATGGGGTGGGAGGAGAGGACAGAGGGCTTGCAGAGAGAAACTGGGTGAGCAGGGCATCTCTGAGACAAGCCTGAGACATGGAGTCTGAAGAAGCCACCTTCTAACCAGACAGGACTTCGAATGGAGGGAGGGGAACAGCAACCCCCCACAAAAACTTTGACCTAAAATTTACCGTTCCTACAAGAGGTACAAGGATAAAGATGGAGCAGAGAGTGAGGGAATGTCCAACCAATCTCTGGTCACACCATGAGGGAGAGTCAACCCCTAACACTATAAATGACACTCTCCTATGCATGCAGACTGGAGCCTAACCTTGTTGTCTACTGAGAGGCTCCATTCAGCAGTGGATCAAAACAGATGCCAAGACTCACAGCCAAACACTGGATGAGATGCAGGGAGCCTTGTGAAAAGAGACGGGGAAGGATGGAAGGACCCATAGGGGACTCCACAAGAAGACCAACAGAGACAGCTAACTTGGGCCCAGGGGGTGAGGTGGGGCTTGCGGATACTGAAGCACCAACCAAGAACCATGTATGGAATGGACCTAGGCCCCCTACACATATGTACCTGATGGGTATTTTGCTCTTCATATGGCTTCCATAGTAAGGGGAGCTGGGGCTGACTCTGACAAGGACTCTTGGTATGCTTTTCAATCATTCCCCCTGGCAGAGCTGCCTTGCCAGGCCACTGTGGAAGAGGATGCACTCAGTCCTAATGCAACTTGATGTGCTGACATAAATAGGTGGAAGATGGGGCTCCCCTTTTCTGAGAAGTAGGGGAGGGAGGATAAGGGAAGGAGGGGAGGAGGCTGGGACCAGGAGGAGAGGAGGGAGAGGGCTGCAATCAAGATGTAAAGTGAATAAATAAATTAATTTTTAAAAAGGATCCTGGCAAAAAGCACACTATGGAAGAAAGGGTTTGTTTGGCTCACAATCCCAGGATATAGTCAGTTAGTGCAGGCAAGCGAAGCCAGCAACTTAAGCATCATATCTACAGTCAAGAGCAGAGAGGATGAATGCATGCATTCTTGTTTACTCGCCTGATCTCAACCGTATTTCTCTCTTTTAAAACTGCTCAAGCCTCTGCCTAGGGAATGGTGCCACTTACAAGGGGCTGAGTCTTCCCGTGTCTGTTAATAATCAAGACACCCTTCTTGCTCCCCGGCATGCCTCCAGGCAAACTGATCTGGATAATTCCTATGACTTTTTTTTTTCCCAGATGATTCTAGGTTGTGTCAAATTAACAGTAAAAACTAACCAATAAACAGATGAACTGAAACAAAAAGCAGAACACTAGAGCCTGCCTTATTCCTTAAGAACCTTCTAGAAAGCCTAACTTCTGACAGTCCTTTGAAACCTTGAGAGGTGAGATCAGAATAAAGCATGGGGCTTCTGTTGGTGAAGATCTTTAAGTGGAGAGACAAACTGGTTGTCAGGCTCATGGGACGATGACAGAGCCACATTAGAGAGCCACAGAACCTTCACACCCCCTGGGTCTATGGGAACAATTAATTTACATACAGTAGAATATTGCACCGAGAATGATTAAAAGCCATTACAATTTCTACTCACTCTCTTCAGCATCAATCAATTCGCCTAAATCAAGCCACTGGTGATCTGTTTCCAGTTAGAGGTGTCTGAGAATGCTGTACCAAACAATGCTGTACACAGTTCTACCTACTTCATGAAACTGTTCACCATTCAGGGAGAAACGACCCCAATTAAGCTTTCTGTCACACAAATAAATGATCACCTGCAAGTCTCAGATGCAGCCAGTGTTCCATGAGGTAGTTGCTCATATGGAAATCGTGCTATATAAAAACAGGAAAATAGAGTTTTTCATATTTAATATTGCAATGGTAAAAAAAAAAAGAAACTAGGTTTATAGTTTGTATATTGTTGTCCTTATGCTCCCAAAGCCTTAATTTCATTGTTTTCACTCCATTCCATTCACTTTGGTAATTTCATTGCTGGAAAAGGGAAAGACTGAACTAAGATTCATTTACTTTGGTTGTACAAAGGTTCATTATTCACTTTGTATCCCAGAGGTAGCCCCCTCGCTCAGCCCCTCCCAATCCCTCTTCTCCTCCTCTGCCCTTTCTCCAGGTCCTCTGGTAGGGGAGGTCTTTCTTAACCACAGTCACTTCCAGTGCAGAGAAACGTGCTTTCTACCTCTGCATTGGGGAGCCTGACGCAGGAGGATTGTTCCGAGTTTAAAGTTAATCAGGTCTGCATGGACAGACTCTCTATTAAAAAAAAAAACCCAAAAGTTAATACAATAAAATCACAACACGCAATGTACTCTGAAGGCTCAATTGTTTCATCTAGGGAAGGGATCGCAACCATGCTTAGCAAGCAACGTGCTCTTTGATCTTGGCTATTAGAGTATCTACATAAAATTATATTGTTTCGTAAATACGTGCTGGATTGGGAAATGCAGCAGCAGCTCCATAACCATAGCAAAGCTGGGGACTTCAGTACGCCACTGAGCAGAAATCGTGCTGGAAAATACACAAGACAAACGTAGTCAGAAGCAGTAAGACTGCCACCATAGTTCTTAGAGCACAGATGTTGATATCAGAATTGATTCATACTTGCATTGTTCCTTTCAGACCAATCTTAGAGGCTATAAAATTTAGTTAGAAGAGTGTGCGGGAAGGAGGTGATTTAGGGGACTGGGGAGACTATTCAGTCAGTATCACAGCAAGCACGAGGACCTGTGTTTGAATCCCCAGCACCCGTGTAGTGTAAAAAGCTGGACATGATGGCATGCACCTGTAGTCCTAGGTTCTGCTGGGCAAGCAGAAATAAGTGGATTCCTGGAGCTTGCTGTTCAGCCAATCAAGTCTAATAGATAAGCGCCAGGTCAGTTAGAGTCCTTGCCTCAAAAAATAAGTTAGAGAAGACAGACATTAACCTCTATCTTCATACGTGCACACACATGTATAGCATGAGCATATGCACAGGTACATACATACAGTTAACAGATTACACTATGATCTATTGCATGAAAGCTGTTGTTTATGGTACTTTTCATATATGCATTTGATTTGTGTATTTGCAGAACTGTTGAACTAAGTAAGACAAACAGCCCAAGAGAAACCAAAGCACAGAGAAAGCATTTCAGTTAACACATGACCAAAGAGTATCTGCAGATGGTTCATAGACCATCCGTCCTTACAGACACATAATGAAAACAACCACTGTGATACCACTGTGTGCTCAGTAGAATGATGAAGATTAAAAGGTACCACAGCAATGACTGCAGGCGTGGGCAATCCAGCCCTCCTCCCACCCCATTAGCTGCTGGGAATGCCAAATGCTGTATGTAGCCTTTGGAAAGCAGTTTGGCAGTCTCCTAAAAGGTTAAACCGGGATATACATTTGACACAAACCATCTACTCCTTGTCTTAAGCCAAGTAAGAGAAGTGATGTTATTTTCCCATACAAAGTCATGGATGTGCTTGTTAGTAGGAGATTTACTTCATCAAGCTCACTCTGGAAATAAGTGAAACATCCATCAAAATCAATGGGAAAATTAATCAGCATATAACTGTAATAGAATTAGTGCCAATCAACACAAGAGAATACACTCTTGAGGCATACAGAAGTATGTATGTCTCAAGGAATTATGCTTGCAAGGAACAATGTAAAAAGGACAGCATTTGAAAAAGGATAGCATTTGGTGTAACTCCGTTTTTGTAACATTCTAGAAAAGAAAACTTGTCAGTGGATGCTAGATGATGGGCAATGAGGTGAAAGGTAGATTGCAGGGACCTTGGAGGATGACAAAGTATTCTAAACTGAGGGACGTGTTGCCTGCCATGCTCATGCTGATGGCATGAATATGGAAACGTTAAAACTTCCAATCATTTTTTAATAGATACAGTTTATTTCATTTCACCTTTTCCCATTAAATCTGAAAAAACTTTCATCACCTGTGTTTTTCAGTAAGCAATATTTCCAGAATCCTGCAGTTGTGCCAAACAGAAAAATAAATAGAATTCTCTAAGAAAAAAAAAAAAAGATCTTAATTTGTAATAATATGCTTAATCTATTTGGTAAAGCTACAGTTCTTCTTAGAGCAAAGATCATACCTAACAGTTCGACATTTAAAACCCTGATTCTGCTAACAACTATGGTATGTCATGAAAATAAAGCAAAGGGACTTGTTTAGAAAATGGTTGGCTTTCTAACGTCTCAAAACTGTTGGTGCCCTGGTGGTATCCTTGTCCTTTGGTGGCATTTGCAGAGTGGTGATCTGAGTTACAAATGCTCCAAATATAGTAGCCCCAGGGCTCACTGTTTTATGTTTTGGGCAAGTGTAGCTATGATGCTTCTTCATGTGGAAGTACTCACGTTGCTGACTTTAAGACACACAAAAATGTAAACAGATGGCAAAAATCTAGGTAGAAGCATACCAACAAACAAGAATTTTGTCAGAGTGGCTCTTTTCAGAAATTCTACTTATTAAAAGTCTAGTTAAGACAGTGAGCACATGGGGATGTTTTCAAAAGCAGAATCCCCCCCTGAACAGTGAGGGAGGCGAGTGGGCAAACACGTAAGGTCTTAGCTGGCGGAAGACTAGGTCTGCACCTCCATGTGTTAGGATGCTTGCTACAGAGTCTCAGCTGACTGTGACCATGATCACACTGACATTTCTACTACTCAGAACAGCATGCCGCTTAAAGTTTAGAAATTGTTTACTTCTAGAATTTTCCACTTAATGGGTTTAGATTGTACTTGACTATGGGTGATTAAAACTGCTAGGAATAAACCCAGATGGAGAGGGCATTTATATTTAAAAGAACCCACGATAAACCACCCTTATGTCTGCAGGCGTGCCCCAGTCCCACAGGCCATTTCACTGGAGTTCTTGTTCTTTCCTGCTCTCTCCCTTCCCTGACTGCTCAGGGTGTCCAGTCTCCTGCCATTGACAAGATCACTGCCATGTCAACATCTCTTGGATTCTGTAAAGATACCCAGTTTTTTTTATCCACACAGCAGCCTGGCACACTTTACAATCACACAAAGACATGTAATTTCTCTCTGAGCTTTACTTTTATGGTTTGTAGAATGAAAATGGTATTCCATTCCTCCTGGTTGTGGTGAAGAATAAAGACAAAGTATAACTAGTTTTCTTTCTCTCTTCCTTTTCTTTTGTGCTGGGGAATAATCCAGGTCCTTATATACCCATGCAATGAGATGACCACTGAGCTACGAATCGGCCCACAGTACCTCTGAAATATATTATCTTCTCAGTTCTCTCTGAGAGGCATTTATTGGTTTTCTCTAAAAAGAGAAAGGGCTAAAACAAAGGGCCTTTGTATTCTGTCTTATACTTCTCTGAATATCTCAAACAACAATAGTGAGCTACAAGATTTTTAAAGTGCTCAGATGACTTCTGTTTTAAAAAAAATACACCTATGGTGTAATTGGTTGGGGTAGTTTTCAGTCAAGGAATAAATTCTGAAGTAAATTTGCAAAGCACATTTAGTGGAAGGGCTGATTTAAAGTAAGCCTTTTAAAGGTTTTGTTCTTTAATTTTTAAAGGTTCAATTCTTTATATTAATGGCATTCCAGGGTAATAAACAATGTAAATGTACAAAGATTTATCAGTCCTCTAAGAAGGAAAAACAACAGAGCCATTTTTTTTTCTTTTAACATTTCAAATTCTTGAAACAATGGGCTCTCACTAGTTTCAGTCTCATATATATGTTTACATTCCCTAGGAACATACAAACTAAGAATACAAGGAGATTGCTGACTAGGAAAAATGTCCACGTATTTGGAGAGTGACATGTTTTTAATATTAAAAGTAAGTTAACTCATTCAGTTACCATAAGCCAGGAAAACTCTAAGAACCTTGAGTGTTCTGATTTCTCATGGCAATCTCATGCAGGTATCATCATCATCATCATCATCATCATCATCATCATCCTTATAAGGAAGTGAACAGCCCCCATGGTGAACAGGTAATTTGTCCCCAGGAGAGAACAGGGTTAGCTTGCTGTGTTTGACTACAGTGGATGAATGCATTTTGATTATTCTTCTCCAAGGAAATTCTTTCTGTTGTTTGCGTTTAGAAAAATGACACATTTCCACATTTCCACAGATCCATGGGTGAGGACACTCCGGGGTCTCACTGAGGAGGAACCTGGGTGTTGCAGGCTGGGCTTAGGTCTTTGGCACCTGTCTGGTGGTTTTTTGTCTTTTTTTTTGTTTTTTAAATGGCTTTCTGTGCATCTTTGGGGAAATCAATTCGGGGGTTTACTTTGAAGTTTTTATTTTCATCTGATTAAAAGTGCAACCCCAAACCAAAGCTCTTTAAAATACTTCCCTTAAATATCTAGCAAATTGGGTGGTTACAGCAATCAACTGAGAGTGAGCATACTCATGCTTTTGGTCTCAGAGTCTCTTTTTATTTCTGGTAATGATTAATATCTCTATATTTATTTATTTATTTACTTACTATTCACTCCTGTGTGCCTGTTTTACAGTGCTGCGGGTTAAATCCAGGGACCCTTGCATGGTAGGAAAGGACATTACCACTGACCTACACCCTCACACTTCCCTCCATTTTCTTTTGGTAGATTATACCCATTTCCATTTAAAATCCAAGGTTTGAGAAAATATTTATGTCCTAAACTAAAAATAATAAAATCACAATAAAATGAACACGAGTTATCACTTACACACAGGTTCTCACTGAAAAGAAAATGTTAATATATTCAGCTTGCTTTAGACATTTTAAAATTATTTTTAATTTTTTATATTAATTACAGGTTATTTACTTTGTATCCCTCAAAGTAAAGAGAGCTGTAGCCCTCTCTCTCTCTTTCCCTCCCAATCCCCCCCTCTCTCCCTCATCTCCTCCCTGCCCCTCTCCAAGTCCACTGATAGGGGAGGTCCTCCTCCCCTTCCATCTGACCCTAGCTTCTCAGGTGCTTTAGACATTTTTGTGTGCCCAATTCTACACATTCTCAAGTTGGTTGACAGGTGGTTATAGTTATTTTCTCAAGAAGATGATTAGTAATTATTTATTAATTTTTTATCTCATTGGAATGTTTTTGACTCATTCTTTTGGCTAGAGATCTCATGGGATGTTTTTTTTGGCCAGTGACCTAGGGAGGCATTAAATCCCAAACAGCATCTGCTAAATGACATCATACCATGAAGAGGGAAGATGGTTTGTGGTCCATAACCCTGAGCTGAATTATGAGCTTCATCTGTGTTTCTTCTACTTGAAGGAGCTCAGAAAGGCAAGTTGATTGGGTTTCAAATCTACATAGCTCATATGATATGCAAATGTTGGCTTTGGTCACCTGCACAAGACCCACACAAATCCTAGTTCCTTCGCATTCTATCACCAAGAGAGGGAGGGGCTCAGGTGGCCTCCCTCTTCCCCAATGAACTATCAGTTAATGGCTGCTGGGAAAGAGGGTGCTTATTTCTGCAGCTGGGCAGCCAGTGACAAGTTCCCCATGCTCAGTTAAAGAATCCCTCATCCATGCAACTGGCTCTGATTAAACTCAGCAGGATGGACACACACACACACACACACACACACACACACACACACACACACGAATGTAGGAGGACATATTAGGAAGAAGGGTTTCACAGGAGGGGGCATAAGAGAGGATAAGGAGGGTGAAGATGACATTTCATTACATATGTATATGCAACTGTCAAAGAATCAAAAGTGACCTACGCAAACGTCTTCAGCACTCATGCCTTTGAAATTCACAGTAATTCACACATATTATCTGCTCTGTATCACACACACACACATTTAAAATGTTAACTGACTTAATTTTGAGTATTTCTTGGGGTTCTTCCTGCTTCCTTTCCTAGGAAGTAATTCAACCTTTAACATCATAAGATATATGACTTGTCATACCTTCATAAAAGTAGTAATTCAAATTTTTTTATTATAATTGTAACTATTCAATACGGTACATTGCTTAAAAATGAAGAGAATCTCTCTGAAATGAACCCAAATAATCAGTGATCACTAGAGTAAAACTCCTAAAATAAAATTAGAGTAAAATTTAGCCGAGAATGAAATGAAACAGCCGAGACAGAGCAATCCTCTCTAAAAGCACATACAGTTGAAGACCATCAGGTGGTGGTTCTCCCTCAGTGGTCCCATGCTTCAGAAGAAAGACATGTGCAGCTCTACACCCTGACCCTGAGGGGATGATGAGAATGTTCGATAGTTCTTATGAGGTCAGGTGCCCATTACCTAGAGAGCTTATCTCTTGGGTTATTCACCCACCACAGAAAATGATGTACCCAGCTGCCATACAGGAAGAGTCCAGAAAGATTCAGAAGGCTCCAGACTTAAGTCTCAGAGAAGCACGTGTGCTGTCAAACACATTACCAGTGGCTGGAGGAACCTTCTTCCCATTTCAGTCCTGAGCTAAAATATTAAATAGATAGATGGATGGATGGATGGATGGATGGATGGATGGATGGATGGACGGACGGACGGACAGACAGACAGACAGACAGACAGACAGACAGATAGATAGATAGATAGATAGATAGATAGATAGATAGATAAATAAATGGAAATGTGTTCACAAATTCATCTTGCCCAGGAAGTTCAAGAGTGGTCAGGGATTGAGGAGGTGAAATGAGACAAAGGGATGAATAAAATAGAAAGGGATGATAATAAAGCTCAAGCTGCATTTAGAAAACTCTTTAAGACTCCATGTGTCAGTGGAAAAGGTAATCTAGCCTCAAATTTTGCAGATGAGTTAAGAGTTTTCTAAGCCATGTGTTTTTAAAATTAAAATTGAAACTTAATAACTACTAATTTAAAGTGGCAAATAATCACCACTTCTCACAGAACACAAAAAATTCAGCCATGAATGTCGAAGTCTAAAAACAAGAATAATGGGGAAAAAAGACATTTAAAGTCTGGAAGACGGCGCAGAGAGAAAAAGTGCAGTGCAAGCCTGAAATTAAAACTCTCTATCGATCGATGTCTACTAAAGTCCCTCTAGCCTATGCTGATATTGCTTCCAACAGGCTTAGTAAATAATTGCTTACCCATGGACCAGGAGCTCACCAGGATGTCGAGGCTGGACAGATAGACAGGCTTTGTCACTGTGGTTCTGAGATTACAAGAACTTGCAACTATGCCTGGATATTCATGAGAGTTCTGGGGACTAAAGTCTTCATGGTTTGTGGCAAGTACTTTCCTGACTGAGCTATCTCTCCGGCCTGAAACAGTCCGTTTACTCACACTTCTGTTTACTGAATTCAGCATGGATTTTTTTGTGTATTTATTTTCTTCCTTGTTAGTTTATCAACATTGAAACTGGCATGTTAGCTTAGCGCTTCCTACTTTCAGGTCTTTCATTTCATATAAAAAAATCCACCATCTTTAATGAGCACTGATACTGACACTCCACATTCTATGTGTTTATTACTAGATGGAGATGGACTTTTACTATAAAATGATACTCTTTTAGTTAGATTTTTTTTCTAAAAGTTTGAAAGTGGGTAAAAGTAAAATGCTTGCTACGCAAGCGAGATGACGTACATTTAGATTCCCAGAACACACTGAAAGTGGGGCATGGAAGCGTGCATCTCAAATAACAGTACTCTCTGGGGCAGACGGGAGGCAAACACAGGAGAATCCCCAGAAGCCCGGGGGTCACAGAGTGGCAAACACAGCGAGGAACAGAGGCCTGTCCTCAAAGAAGGTGGAAGGCAAACACCAACACCCAAGGCTGTCCTCCGTACACACGCATGCACGCGCACACACACACACTGACCTAATCAAACCGCAGCAGACAGCCTACTGTCGAGATGGGCATAGAGCAGGCAACGGTGCAGAGAGAAAGGAGCACAGAGGCTTTCAGCTGAAGCTGAATGTGGGTTGGAGGCCCACTGCACACACAGGGGGAACAGAAAACAAGAGAAAGCCCAAAAGAGCATAACTAGACATTCAGGAGCAGTCAGAGCCTCTTTCCCTCACCCCACCCCTGTCTGTCTGTCTGTCTGTCTGTCTGTCTGTCTGTCTCCATCTCCCTCCTCTCTCATGTGCGTGATTTGTTATTTACTGGGAACCCTCTCTACATCAGTGTATAGAACCATGGAAAGAAGAATACAAGGCAAATATTTCTCCACACCAAGACGTTGAAATGTCTTTAATCCTAAGACCAAGAGCCTACGTGATTTGTGTTAAGCCACACAAAGGGCTGTTTTCACTATAATTGGTCTTGAAACTGTACCTCTGTGATGAGTAGTTTTCTCTGACTTACCTTCCTTTTATTTGGCTCTAACTTTGTTCTCATCCCCTTTACATCTCATTACACCAGAACTCCAGCCAGATTTCATAATATTGGCATTTCGGAAATAGAGTTTAAAAACCACTTCCATTGCAGGAGATGTCTGAGGTAAAAAAGAAGAAACAGTTTTCTTGTTTCATTGATCAGGAAGCCACCCAGCTCTGCCCTGACTCACATCTGCATCAGTCATGCTGCAGGACACTTTAAAATGCCCCATCCATCACCAAACAGCACAGGCCTCAGCCAATTAACTGAGGGGGTGAGACTAGCAGTGGGGAGGAGGGCACTGGCCGGAAGGAATGGTGGAGCATGAAGTCACTCGGGAAGGCAGGTTAGGACCTTGCTACAGTGATTTCATGGAAGCCACTTGCCTTCACCTACTCTTACAGCTGATACTTATGATTTTTTTCTCTTTATTCTTAAAATGTAATTTATCTAATTTTATTTTATATGCATTGGTGGTTTTGGATGCATTCATGACTGACTGTGTAAGGGTGTCAGAGCCCGTGAATATAGAGTTGATGGTTGCGAGCTGACATGTGGGTGCTGGAAATTGAACCCAGGTCTTCTGGGAGAGCAGCCAGTGCTCTTAACCACTGAGCCATCTCTTTAGCCCCACAAATTTTTCTCTTTTATTCTTTGAAAATTTCATACATGTATATGATGTATCTTGATAATACTCTCTGTTCCCAGCCACTTCTAGGCCACCCCCACCACATCACCCCCTAACATTATGTCCTATTTTGAAAGTATAATCTTAGTTAATTTTTAACCCACTGAATCTAATTACTGCTGCCCATATGTGCCTGAGTGTGCAGCCATCCACTCTGACATGGACAACCTGGTCGGGGCCATCTTCACAAAGAAAAGCAATTATTCCTCTCCAGAAATCATCAATTGCTAGTAGCTCCTCAGAGAGACAGGCCTTGGGGGCTCCTCCCCAGTGTATGCTGGGATTTTTAACTGGCTTGATTTTGTGCAGGTAACCACAGCTGCTGAGTAGATGTGACTAGTGATATATCAGATGAGCAAGGTGAGTCTCAGATCCTGGTGTTGGTCTTTAAGTCACTCCTCCACTCCACATAATTTATATCAGTTTATATCAAGAGTTAATGAACTCTCATTTATACCTCCCTACGTATGTGAGAAAACTATCACAGCTTTAGGTATGTTTAGAAGTTGATGTTGAATGAAACATAGAGATTAGAGAACAATGATGAGTGAATATAAGAGTACGTAGAGGCAGGGAGAATAAAGAAAGGGAGAGAGGGAAAATAAAGAAAAGGTGGGAAGAAACAGGATGGAAGAGAAAAGAAGGAAAAGGCTAGGGAAGGGTAAGAAAAGTGATGTTCCTTGTACACATTCGTTGACCATGTGACAAACCCTCCTTTCTTCCAGTTCCATGACCATTTCATTATAGCTGGCAGGTGACACATGCCTGTTTCTAATTTAGTATCCCTTAAAGAGAAACAAAACAAAACAAAACACTGTATGGTGACGTCATCTTTCTATGTTCCATCCCTTTTCCGGATCATTTCCATATGATTCAGTCTGAAAAAAACAAACAAACAAACAAAAAAAAACAAACAAAAAAACACCAAAAAAAAAACAAAACCCAAAAGCAAAAAAACAACCAACCAAACAAACAAATCCATCCATCTACACACTCATTTGCTCAGGGAGAAGTGTGCCACAGGAAGGTAAGCAAAGCCAGAGCATGGGCTTTCTCTAAGGGACTCTGGTTTGCATTCAATTTTATCAAACCATTCCATTCTGGGAAGGAAAGAATAGCTGCGAACTTGAACTGTACAGCCATACTCCTTCTGTTTCCAAGAAAAGGAAGTCTCTGTGGAGCTCTCAGATGGTGGGTGGCCTCAACTTTACAAGCTCATTCTGTGTGAGACTGTTCAGAAAGACAGAGGGAGAGGTCTCTCACACCAGAAAAACAGACAGAGGTCCCACAGGCAAGCAGGAGCAGCTGGAAGACACAAAGGAAGGAGCAAGTGTGAGAATTTCTGTGAACCAGCAGGTGGCTCAGTAGGATCTAGGGATGATCATACTTGTGGTCTCTTGAGGACACGGGTTCACAATCTGATCTCTACCAAGTTCAAACACAGTCCGGTCTTAAACATGAAAAATAGAGGGAGAACAGAATTGCAGAGAAAGGAGGAGAGGGGAGAGGGAAGAGGAGATAGAGGAGCGATGCGGAGAGAAAATGGGAGACAAAGGGAAGAGAAAAGAACAGGGGAAGGAAGGCAGAGGAGAAAGGAATGGGGAAGAGGGGAGGATAATGAAGAGAGTTTGCAGGAGAACATGAAAAATAAGGAAAGGGAAAAGGCAATTTTGGTGTGGTGTGGTGTGGTGTGGTGGTGGTGGTGGTGGTGGTGGTGGTGGTGGTGGTGGTGGTGTGTGTGTGTGTTTGTGTGTGTGTGTTTCTGTGGATAGGGCCCAGACCTCCATAGAAACAAGAATTTTAAAATTAAATCCTTTAAAAATTAATCCTCAGAGAAGGTAAAAGTGCCTGCCACCAAGTCTGTGACTTGAGTCCTGGGGACTCAGATGGTGGAAGGAGAACTCTGATCTTTCTTGTCTAACCTGCACACAGTGGTATGCATGCAAGAGGGCTCACACACAAAAGAAAAAGAAAAAGAAGTAAAAACAAAAAAAAAATGAAGAAACAAAGCAGGAACCTTGGCATCAGCCAGAGAAAAGATGTTTTAAAATATCTGAACAGACTAAAATTTGAGAGCCACGGGTAGAGTTTGCACACCTGAGACTTTTTCTTCCCCGAACAAGTCCTGGGGTTCCACACCTGCTCTGAGCCCTATTTGTGGCTCCATTTCTGAGACCATCTGGCTCTTACCTTTCATTAGAACCATGGTGTATAAAGATAGCGTTGCAATATCAGACATAGAATCAGATTCCCCGAAGTCGTTGCCCAGTAGCTCTCTCACTGTACCGGCTGTACAAGAACATGGACATAAAGGGTCCATGCTCATCTCAGGGCACAGCCAAGATGGAGGCAGCCCACAAAAACACACTCCTTGTTTGGTCTTAATCAACTCGGATCCAGCATTAAGCCCTTCTGCTGGGGTGGCAGAGAAACTTAAATTACAGCAATACAACAACGACAATAACAATTCCTGTAGTGACCAAGGCTTTCCCAAGGTCCTGGAATTTTGCACAGTCCCATCACACAGTAGTAGTGTCTTCCCAGCTAGTGGTAACTTGTCAGGTGCCTTCAGTGGTGGACACATGAGCCCCTGTCTCTGAGCTATGTTGTGTGTTATACTTACATCTTAATTTTACAAGACAGAATGGGATGGCCAAGACAAGCCTTGCTAGAAAGTCCTTCAATGTCTTACTCCTCAGAAACTGAATTGCATGGGACCCTGATGATTAGAGATTCCCCATATAAGAGCCATATTTAGAGCACAAGAAAGTTTTGAAAAATTCTATTTTCTCCTTTCTTATAAAGCCCAAAGGTACAGCACACAGTATCAAAACTATATTAAGGCTTTAGACATTTGAATACTGACTCCTCTCCTCTTGTGTGTGTGTGTGTGTGTGTGTGTGTAAGGTTGTGCCATGGTGTAGACATACAGGTCAGAAGATTATTTGTGGCAAAGAGCTATTCCCTTCTTCCAAGATGTGGGTCCCATGGATGAAGCCAGGTCCTCAGTCTTGGCAGCAAGTACCTTTACCCACTGCCAGTCCAAAATGTAAGCATTTCAAACACAGACATACATACATGTATATATATATATATATATATATATATATATATATATATATATATAT